>NC_134589.1:52560339-52752839 GCF_037038515.1 Microtus pennsylvanicus | reverse complement strand
GCACATTTGCATTTCGTTTTGTAGGGAGCTAAAAGGAATGCATAACGCCGTGGCCTTGGAGTCTGTGAACCCTTCCTCTACCAGTGAGAGAAAGGAGACCGAATGACAAGGAGAAAAACGCCAACACCACGAATCTCAGCGGCGCGGCTGGCTACAGAGGCGAAGTTCAACCCTGCCTTTGTTTCTCCTCCCTAGGTAATCCACTGGCTAACGAGATGTGAAACAGACCCTTCAGGATGTTAATTCATTGTCTTCTCTGAATAAAGACTCAGTTCCCGGGTTTTGCCCACGTTTCTGTTACCCTGGGACAGAATGAGAAAGCTAGACAGGAGGGTGGGCGGGACTCGGACGCTTCGAGCTGGGAGCCCAGGACACGGGGCTGGCAGCGCCCCCGAGGGAGTCTTTGGGTCTCTGGGACTTCTAGCTGGGCGTTGCTGGACGGGTCGCGTGGCTAAACGGTGGACTACGGTAGCCCCGTCCTAAGTTGCTGCAGGACGGCTAACGTACCCAGGGAGTCCAGGACGCGGTCCCCAGCACGGCTCCAAGCCAAGCCAAGCCAAGCCGGTCCACGGATTAACGTCAAAGCTCAAGTCTGGGCCGGAGGACTCCAGGCAGGGCGAGGAAGGCGGAGACCTCAGGGTTAGGAACCGCACGAGTAGTAAGGAAAGCGCCCAGCACGGAGGCGCGGGGACAGCGAGCCTGCACCTCCCACTTCCTCAACGCCACTTCCTGGGAGCTCGCGAGCCGGCGGAGGTCCTTGGCCCCTGCTCCGGAGGGTTTGGCGGTCTCCGAGCCACCCTCCTCCTAGGCCGGCTGTCGCCCAGATGGGAGCACAAGGCACACGACCTCTATGGGCGTCCACAGGGCTCGTCGCACGCCGGCTCGTTGGTCTAGGGGTATGATTCTCGCTTCGGGTGCGAGAGGTCCCGGGTTCAAATCCCGGACGAGCCCTGTCTTTGCACTTTTGTTCGTGTCACCGAGCAGCCTGTGGGCTCTAACTAGCACAATCCGAGCTGACGTTCGGAACACCCTCCAGTTTTAGGCAGGTCGCTCGACTTTTGCTCTCTTCTTTCCTGCTAGGGACCTCTCCTTGGACGCTGGAGGCTGGTATCAGTTTTACAAACATCCATCTTGTTATTGTGGGTGACAGGTGACAGGTGATGAGAGGCCGGAGATATTCTGGGTCCTCTTAGAGCCACGAATTGTCAGAGCTCGGGTTTCGCCAGCCCCGGAGACCATCCGTGCCTCTCGATCACTCCTACTGTCTCCGGCCTTTCTGACTCACTTTCCGATGCTGTTGATTGCGGCCGTGGATTTCTAATTAGCACTCTGGGTGGCTGGGGGAATAGACCGCAGAGCAGCCTCAGCCTAGAACCCAGATCAGGGGTCCGGAGTAAGGCCGTCTCAGCTCACTCCTCGTTAGTATAGTGGTGAGTATCCCCGCCTGTCACGCGGGAGACCGGGGTTCGATTCCCCGACGGGGAGAAGCAAGACATCTTTTTGTTCAGCAATCCCAGTAAACACTGCGCACTGCCATTCGTTGCTTAAATTGAGGGATTTGCTTACTTGACTTCTGGCTTCGTAATATGATTCCACTGCAACTCATTTACCCTGCTATCTCTAGAATTAATAGCAAATATGCTTACAATATGCCATTGACGTGATATTATCCGAGAAGGGATATTTTAAAGTTTTCGTTCACCTATTGTCCAAAAGGGATTACGCTACAGAATAACCCTATTTATCATATCCGAAGTATTCTTTCTCGCAGGCTTTTTCTGAGCCTTTTACCACTCAAGCCTAGTACGTACACACGACCTAGGAGGTTGTTGACCGCCAACAGGTTTTGTTCCACTACACCCTCTAGAAGTCCCTCTGCTCAACCATTAGCCCTCTGGAATCAGGAGTCTCAGTTACATGAGCTCACCACGGCCTGGATAGAGGGCGAACGTAGTAATATAAATCAAGCCCTGCTAATTACACTCCTACTCGGAGTTTACTTTACTTTCCTACAAGCCTCAGAATATTTCGAAACCCCATCCTCCATCTCAGACGGAATCTGTGGATCAACTTACTTTAAACAGCAACAAGCTTCCATGGCCTACACGTAACCATTGGATCTACTTTTCTTCCTATCTACCTCTTTCGACAACTAAAATTCCATTTCACATCCAAACACCACTTTGGCTTTGAAGCAGCAGCCTGATACTGACACGGCGTAGATGTAGTCTGACTTTTCCTGTACGTCTCTGTCTATTGAAGAGGAGCTTACTTTCTTAGTACAACCAGTACATCTGACTTCCAACCAGTTAGCTCTAGAATTATCTTAGAAGAAAGTAATTAACATACTATTCGTTCTATTAATTAGCATCACCTTATCTATAATTTTAATTTCAGTAGCCTTCTGACTGCCTCATCTAAATTTATATACAGAAAAAGCAAACCCTTATGAATCGGGTTTGACCCGATAAACTCCATTCTCTATAAAATTTTTCCTAGTAGCAATTGCATTTTTATTATTTGACTTAGAGATTGCCCTACTGCTCCCCCTACCACGAGCCTTACAATCTCCAACCTAAATTCCACAGCCCTAATTGCATTTATTCTAATCACTGTTTTAGCGCTAGGCCTCGCCTATGAATGATCCCAAAAGTCTAGAATGAACAGAACAATTGGTAATCAGTTTAATTAAAATTAATGATTCCCATTCATTAGATTATGATCTTCATCATAATTACCAAAATGATATCTGCAGTTTTTAATATTACCCTAGCCTTTATCTTCTCATTCCTAGGAACACCAATATTTCGGTCCCACCTTATATCAACCTTACTGTGCCTAGAAGGGATGATACTTTCACTTTTTATCCCAACTACAATTACTTACTTCCCTTAATGCTCACTCAGTAGTTATATTTCCAATCCCCATTGTAATTCTAGTATTCGCAGCCTGAGTTCTACTGGTTAAAATCTCAAAGAATGTAGAGGCTGATTCAACCTTTGCTTTGGCTCTCCCCAGGCATCTGGGTCTGGATTTGCCCCGCAACCCGAGCAGTGTCAGTGTTTCCACACAGGGTGCACACAGGGAGAAAGTATAGGACGCATGTTGCAGGAACCTGGGGGCCGGAGTGACAAGGAGTGACAAGCGTGGACACCAAGACCTTGGAGATAAAGGTTTTTCTGGACAGCAAAGGGGAAAAAAAAAACTAGGAACTGCGTTGGCCGGGAATCGAACCCGGGTCAACTGCTTGGAAGGCAGCTATGCTCACCACTATACCACCAACGCAGATGTTAAGCATCGCTGCTTCGATCCTATTTATATTTATTTTCTCGCGTACCCTTTCGGCGCTACTGTGTTAAACTGTATGATTATATCAAAAGTACGAGTAAGAAAAACAAGATTTAAAGAAACTAAATGAGACGGACTTTGTTCTGCTTTGGTTTTTGTCATGAGCACAGCTGGAATTAAATCTAAAACTCTGTTTGGAATCAGTGACACCATAATGACATCATCCCTGGGGGGGGGGGGGAACGTTCCAAACGTTTAAGTAGCTTCTCTGAGTGAGTTTAGTGTAGTCCAAGACTAAAGAATCTGCATTTCTGCCAAACGTACCAAAGCACATCTCATCGTTCAACCGCGGTCATTTCCACGTGAACACGAGCCTTCCTCGGTCCGAGGACCGTGCGAGCAAAGCCCGAGACCGAGCCTAAAGAGACGGACGACACACTCCGTGCACACGTTCCGTGCTCACTGCGGTGAAGCATCAGTTCACGACACCCGTCAACCAAGGGCACCACGGAGGCCTCGTGGCGCAACGGTAGCGCGTCTGACTCCAGATCAGAAGGTTGCGTGTTCAAATCACGTCGGGGTCATCAAGTGTCCTAATTTTCTAGTTATGTATGTCACTTTAGTAATCGGGCCCTAATCATTACACCTTTTCAGTTTTCTGTTGAAATATTCATTCCTCTAGTTTTAAACATTTAGATATCCTAACAGTAATTGTTAATTAGCAGTCCCCATCCAACTCTTGCTAAGAAAATGTATTTATGGTAATAAATGTTCCTTTTATAGGATAAATTGTAGGAATAATTAATCACTTTAAAAACTATAATAGCTGGGCGAGGGGTGGCACATGCCCTTAATCCAGCACTCGGCAGGCAGAGGCTGGCGAATCTCTGTGAATTCGATGCTACCTGGTCTACAAGAGCTAGTTCCAGACTGTATTTATCTCAAACCACTTTTTTTCGCTTTGGACTTCTTAATTTATGTCTACTGGTGGGGTCCACAATTTTGCCCCGCTATTTGTGCTCAACATCTGTATGAAAAATATAATTTTATATTCTTTATATTTAGAGCGACAACCTAAAGTTTTATGACAATCATGTAAAGTATTAAGCAATTTTTCTGAAGTTGGAGATTTGGCCATCTCATTATCTGCACTTTTTCTTACTATTTAAAATGTTGCCACCGGCGTCGCCCTTCTTGCTTGTTTATTGGTTTGTTGATTTGGGGTTTGGCACGGTTGTTGGGGTTTGCTTTTTCCGTGTGGGCTCCTGTAGCCCAGGCTGGCCTGGGAGCCCTAGGGCTGGTCTAGAACTCTCGTCCTGCCCTCTGCGACTCCCAAGCTCTGCTTCACCGGCCTAACCTTTCCTTGCCTTGACTAGATAAGATCTAGGACGTGAATTCTAGAATTTCAGTACTGTTAAAAAACCTTAGCTGCCAGCACTCGGGAGGCAGAGGCAAGCGGATCTCTGTGAGTTCGAGACCATCCTGGTCTACAGAGCTAGTTCCAGGACAGGCTCCAAAGCCGCAGAGAAACCCTGTCTCGAAAAACCAAAAAAAAAAAAAAACAAAAAAAAAAACAAAAAAAAACAAAAACAAAAACAAAAACAAAAAACAAAACAAAACCCTTAGCTGTTTTTAAAGGGCTCTAGGGGCTATGAAACTTTTTCAAGCATCTCCCCCCGCCCCCAACGGTTGCTGCCTTATCGAAAATTTAAGTCTCGTTGCTGTGTTTTTTTTTTTTTTTGGTGCGGCTGCCAGCGCAGAGCGCCCGTCGCCATTTCTCAGAAAAGTGAGGAAATCAAGACTTTCTGTTCACACTCTGGCGGAGGATGCCGAAGGCGTCCGTCAAGATGAAGAAGAATAAGGATAACGGGAAGTTCAAGGTTCGCTGCAGCCGGTATCTGTGCACCCTGGTCATCACAGACAAGAAGGAAGCCGTCAGTACCCCGTCCCCCAGGTTTGGCAGTGAAGGAGTTGAAATGAATCAGACGTAGCATTTGACTATCAAAACCTTGAAAAGTCAAAAATAAAATAAAATTTAAGTCCAATTTTTGTTTTTCTATTTTGATTTTATTATTTCGTAACCAGTCTTGGAACTTATTGTGCAAACCAAATTGGCTTCTACTTACAGTGATTCTCCTGCCTCTGCCTCCAAAGTGTTGGGATTACAGGAGTGAATGAGACACCATGGGTAAGTCCACATTTTTTTTTTCGAGACAGGGTTTCTCTGTGGTTTTGGAGCCTGTCCTGGAACTAGCTCTTGTAGACCAGGCTGGTCTCGAACTCACAGAGATCCACCTGCCTCTGCCTCCCGAGTGCTGGGATTAAAGGCGTGGACCACCACCGCCCGGCTAAGTCCACATTTTTTAAAGTAGTTTTCCCGTCTCTGATGAACTTTGTCTAGAACACAGACTATTGCATAAAAACGATACTTCCCTCCATACTTCCCCTAAGGTCCTGGAACCATGGACATTTTACCACCTTCAGTTTGTTTTTTAAAAGGGAAAAAAAAGCAGAACAAAAGAAAGAAGTGAAAGAAAAATCCCAAGCTAGCAAACTCTTCTGGCCCAACCCACCTCCCCGTACCACACACACATACATGGACATACACACACATATATACACATATGCATCCATACACACATACCTGCACACACACACACACACACACACACACACACACACACACACACACACACCTTGTCTTCCCAGATAGATAGACAGTTTCACATCCTGATACTTCTTTGCTCCAGCAGCTACACTTTGTCTGTGCAGGAGGGTTTCCCAGTGAGGAATTTGGGCCTCAGAATGCTGCCCACCCAACAGATGCCAAGCCAACTAGAATCTTGCCCCCTTCACCGCACTCCCTCCTGGGCCTTGTCCTGTCTTGTGCCAGATCGGTCACTTTGTCACATGTACTAAGACAGGGACACACAGTCTGTTGCGGAAGTTGCATATGCCCAAACTTTGGAGCCCCCAAAATAGTTCTGCTCCTTCCCAGGTGTGTGAAGTGTCAGCCCTTAGCAGGAAAACCAGGTAAAGTCCCTCGTGACCACCCTCAATGTTACTTGGCCAGAAGAATCTGCATTTACCTTTACTCAGAGATGGGATGAAAATCAAGAGCTAACTCAGTGGGAACTGCTAATTTACAGAATTTGTTTACTTGTTTGAGTAAATGGCTCAAACTGTAGCCTGGAACTCCTGGCAATCCTCCTGCCTCGGCTCCAGAGTGCTGGAATTCCAAACCTGATGCTAGAACTAGAAACGCTAAAGGATTTTTAAGAACGAAACAACAAGGACACACAAACAGAAGATCTGCAGGAGAGTGGATTTGGAGTGTGCCTAGCCAAGGAATGGAGAACACGCTGGTTTTTAAAACAGTCTTCAAACACCACAGCCCTCGGAGAACCAGCACAGAAAGATCAGCGGCAGAAAGCTAAACAGAGCCACCTGTCTCAAACAAAACCCAGATACAAAACAGACAAGGAGAATAGAGAACCCAGAAATACAACCATGGACCCAACAAACAGTCTGCCTGCCTGTCTAACCACGCATCTCATCTAATCGATTGCATCTGTATTGACTTTTCCTCCCTGTCTGTCTAACCACGCATCTCGTCTAATCGATTGCATCTGTATTGACTTTTCCTCCCTGCGTCATATTTCCTCGGAGACAGCTTACTACTGTTTCACAGTATTGCCGTAGTATTTGATAGTTAGGTGATCTAGAGATTAGCCAATGAGCCCGAAAGAATTACAAACTTAATGCAAAAACTATGTCGTATACAATATTATGCCTGTTTCTAGAACGGACCTGAGTAGTCCGGGTTTGGATATCATAGGTTGTTCTAAAGACAATACACCAAGGATACTTAAGGAGGATTGTATATACAAAGAGTATATTAAGGGCAGCATTTAAATTCTCCTGAGAACCAGACATTTTGTTTGTTTTTTTGTTGTCGTCCCCTCCACCCCCAGACGGGGTTTCTCTGTTTAGCCTTGGCTGTCCTGGAACTCGCTTTGTAAACCAGGCTGGCCTCGAACTCACAGAGATCCACCTGTCTCTCCCTCCCGAGGTAAACCGACAGTTTAAGCAGTGGCGGCATAATAAGCTCTCCATCTAAAAGAACAAAGAAGTTTTACACACACACACAGAGAGAGAGAGAGAGAGAGAGAGAGAGAGAGAGAGAGAGAGAGAGAGAGAGAGAGAGAGAGAGAGAGATCTGCCTGTCTCTGCCTCCCGAGTGCTGGGAAAGGCGGGAGCCACCACCGTTCACTTTAAATATTTAATTTTTTTATGAACGAGAAAACAAAAGTGTGAGAACCTTGGGACACAGCCTCAAGATAGAGAAGCAAGCCTCTTAACCCGCACCTTTTTTTGCATCTCAATGAGTTACGTCACCAGAGGCTTAGCCAATGACAGTGGGCTTGCATGGCAGCTCAGCCAATGGACTCAGAGCGGGTAATTTGAACGTGTCGGAGTCACGGAGCTGCGGGACAGCTTCTCGAACGTGCAAGCGCCCAGCCAAGAGGAAGGCAGCTGAGCCGTGGGTTCCCGAGAGCGCAGGTGATCCACGGGGTCGGGCTCCGTGGGACTGGCCATGTGCCAGCCGGGTCGCTCAGAGGGAGGGGTGCAGAGGAGGCGCAGGGGGTGCGGAGAGCAGTGCAGAGGGAGCGCGGGGATGCGCCCCGACTTCGGCCTGCAACTTACTGGGCACTTCCTTCCGCCCGCCCAGGCTCGCCCTCCCCGCAGATCCGCCTCCTCACCTTCCCTCTCTCACCGCTGTTGCCCTCTCTGCCCAGCTCTCCTCCGGCTTTTCCTGGAGAATGGCTCAGAAGGAGAACGCCTACCCCTGGCCCTACAGCTCGCTGAAGGTAAGGTCCTGGCCACATTCCTCGCCCACCTCCCCCGGAAGGCGAGTCCTTGGAGATGGGTGGAGGGCACTGCTGCTGGCCCTCCGCCCTGCACTTCGGCCGCGTTCCCTGAAAGGTTGCCTGCAGAGCCCAGTCGACCCCTTGCAGCCTTTTCGTGTCATATGCTGCCAACCTGAATCTGAGGGCTTCTGTAGAGCCGAGATCTTTGTCACCTACAAATAATAGCTTGGCTGAGCAAGCAGCAGCACTGTGCTTTCGGACCGTGAGTCCCACCCTCCAGGCTGAAAAAACTAGCTCCGCAGAAGTTAGACTGTAGAATAGAAAGCTAATGTTTAAAAAAGGTCCAGGTCTGTCTGATACTTATTTGTGAGGCTGGATATCAAACCCAGAGCCTTGAGTTTTGATGTACCATTGAGCTACACTCCAGCCCTGGAATTGATCTTAACGAGTGGTTGGGACTAAGGATGCAAATAGATTTGAAATGGTGTGTGTGTGTGTGTGTGTGTGTGTGTGTGTGTGTGTGTGTGTGTGTGTGTGTGAATGAATGAATACATAGACCAGTCTATACTGATCACTGGAGGAGGTTTGTAGGCACACTGGCGCCTTCACATCTGTAATAGAGCACACCTGTAGTGAGCTTGGCAAAATAATGGGACCCTGTGCTCCCCCCACAATGAAGAACCCTTCACAGGCTGTTCCCTGTCAGTGGGACCTGGGTATCCTGGACAGTCCATCTGTTTCCTTGTCCCGGCTTCCTCTCCCTACTGCGGAGTCTGAATGAGACACACTGTTACATTTACCCTGGTCACTCCCAGAAGAAATCCTTTGTTACTCAGAGAAGTGGAAAGGGGAGAGGTGGCCAAGGCCATCTGTGTCCCTCAGTACCGCTGGTCTGTTACTGTAAATACTGATGTTACAACTTGGTGAGCTCAGGCTCTTACAGCAGCCTGGATGAATGGGTTGTGTGTAGAACTATCTGGACAGTGCCATGCTTGAGAAGGTTGTGTGGGCCAGGACCAGGGGAATTGTTAGATGTCAGAGTCGATCTTTTTTCCCCTTGTCTTGAGTTTTATTTTTTAATATTTATTTATTATGTATACAATATTCTGTCTGCGTGTATGCCTGCAGGTCAGAAGAGGGCATCAGACCTCATCACAGATGGTTGTGAGCCACCATGTGGTTGCCGGGAATTGAACTCAGGACCTTTGGAAGAGCAGGCAATGCTCTTAACCACTGAGCCATCTCTCCAGCCCTGGGTGGTTTTTTTTCATTCATTCGTTTACTTTGCTCTTTTCCGTTTTTGTTATTTTGTTTGGGGGGTGGGTGATGTTAAAGCAAGGTCTTATTTAGCTCACACTGGCCTTGAACTGACTGTTGCGGATTGTCTTGAACTCCTAAGGGCTGGGGTTACAGATGTGTGCCAGCACACGGGGCTCTCGAGCTGTTTCTTAATTTCCCCTTTCTTATGGAGCAAGGGCAGAACTTTGGGGCTAGGCAGCCAGCCAAATGACAGTGTGTCTCTGTTGCTCTTTGAACTGTGAGTGGATGATGGGTAGCTGAAATGCTGCTTCCAGCTAGGCCTCAGGGACAAGGACACCCTCAGAGCCACCCTTTGCTCCTCAGTCTTATTCGGGCCTGAACACCCTGCCCCAGAGAGTGCTGCGGAAGGAACCTGCTGTGACATCTACACTTGCTCTCATGAACCGGACCAGTGGCCAGTGCACAGGTACCTGGGACAGTGGGGAGAACTGGTCCAAGGGGACTGGAACCTCAGAGAGGGTATAAGGTAAGAATGCCAGAGGTGGAACTCAACACGCCTGCTCTCTCCTTTAGCCGCCCCTGGCCAGAAGTTGTCTGAAAATGTCAGTCGGGGCCCCACTGCCTTGTAAGTACCCCAGAGCAGGTAGGGGAGCTTGAACAGTGGTTGGTGGGGCTGGAATGGCAAAGTTAAGGGGTTAGGGATGGAGAAACGTGCAGCTGATCGAGGAGCGAGGAATCAAACACCTTGAGGATCTAAGCCAGCCATGCACTGAGCTAGCGCCTTCCCCCCACTTTTTTTAATCAGGCGGACCCTCACTATTGACGACTTTGAGATTGGGCGTCCTCTGGGCAAAGGCAAATTTGGAAATGTGTATTTGGCCCGGGAGAAGAAAAGCCAGTTCATTGTGGCGCTCAAGATCCTCTTCAAGTCTCAGATCGAGAAGGAGGGAGTGGAGCACCAGCTGCGCCGAGAGATCGAAATCCAGGCGCATCTGAAGTATGCTACTCGCCCCGACCCCGGCCCCTCTGCAACCTAATGGCGTCACGTTCCTCTTTCTGCAATCCCAACCCTGTCTGATACAATGGGCCCACCTGCCCAGCTCCTCCTTACCACTCCCACCCCAATCTCGGTCTCTGCCCTCTGTCTCCTAAACGCCAGCCGAAGCTTCCTCTTTCTTTGCCCCAGACATCCCAACATTCTTCAGCTCTACAACTACTTCTACGACCGGCGGAGGATCTATTTGATACTGGAATATGCCCCGCGTGGGGAGCTCTACAAGGAACTACAGAAGAACCGAACTTTCGACGAGCAGCGGACAGCCACGGTCAGGACCCAGTGTGGGCTGTGAGGCTGGGGCTGTTGGCGGAAGTGAAGGCCTATTGACCTTCTGTTGTGGACCCTCTCAGATCATGGAGGAGCTGTCGGATGCCCTGATGTACTGCCACAAGAAGAAGGTCATTCACAGAGACATAAAACCTGAGAACCTGCTGTTAGGTCTCCAGGGGGAGCTGAAGATTGCGGACTTCGGCTGGTCTGTGCATGCCCCCTCCCTGAGGTATGGTGGGGCTAGGGGACTGTCCCTGGTGTGCGGCTGTGACATTCTGTATAAAACTCTTCTATAACTGGTTGGTGGTGGCGCAGGCCTTTAATCCCAACACTTAGGAGACTGGCAGGCAGGTCTGAGTGAGCCTGGTCTACAGAGCTAGTTTCAGGATAGCCAGGACCGTTGCACAGAGAAACACTGTTTCAAAAAACAAAATAAAAATATCTCGTTTCAGCCGGGCGATGGTGGCGCACGCCTTTAATTCCAGCACTCGGGAGGCAGAGGCAGGCGGATCTCTGAGTTCGAGGCCAGCCTGGTCTACAAGAGCTAGTTCCAGGACAGGCTCCAAAGCCACAGAGAAACCCTGTCTCGAAAAAGCAAAAAAAAAAAAAAAAAAAAAAAAAAAAATATCGTTTCTCAGGATGGAGTTTGTCTCCCTGCAATATAGACATAGTGATATTTTTGGGGTTTTGGTTTTTTGGGTTTTTTTTGGTTTTTTGTTTTTTTTTTTGCTTTGTTTTGTTTTTGTTTTCGAGACAAGGTTTCTCTGTAGCTTTGGAACCTCTCCTGGAACTAGCTCTTGTAGACCAGGCTGGCCTCGAACTCAGAGATCCGCCTGCCTCTGCCTCCCGAGTGCTGGGATTAAAGGTGCATGCCACCACCGCCTGGCTTGACGTAGCGATATCTTTACAGAAATAGGTGATGCTATGATTCATGCCCTGAATTTTCTAACCTTTTCTATTAAATATTGGGCCCTCTCCCACCACATCATTGTGAAAACTCCCACAGTGACTGATTAGAACTGAGACAGGGTCCTATGTAAATGACTTCAGACTCTGTGTAGCCAAAGTTCACCATCCTTGCTTTTACCTCCAAACACAGTAAGATTAGGCTTGTGTCACTCTGTCAAGTCTACCCCTGCCAACCCTGTTCACTAAGGAAATATGGCCTCGCTGTGCTGCCCAGGCTGTCCAAATGAGTGTCTGGCATCACGGGCACATGCTGCCTGGTTACCCATGGCACATTTTATTTGGTTTTGTGTGTTTGCGGTATTGAGGATGGAACCCAGGGTGTTGCCTGTGCTAGGCAAATGCTCTCAGTGAGCCACACCCCTCAACACCTCTTCTCAGTGTTTTAACGTTTTGTCGTTGTTGGTTTTTTTTTTTGTTTTTTTTTTTTTTTTTTGAGACAGGGTTTCTCTCTAACCCTGGCTATCCTGGAACTCAATTTTATTTTATTTTATTTATTTATTTATTTATTGGTTTTTCAAGACAGGGTTTCTCTGTGGCTTTGGAGCCTGTCCTGGAACTAGCTCTGTAGACCAGGCTGGTCTGGAACTCACAGAGATCCGCGTGCCTCTGCCTCCCGAGTGATGGGATTAAAGTGTGTGCCACCACTGCCCAGCTTTAATAAGCATTTTTTGATGACTTTTGTGCTTTTGTGTTTTGTCTGCCTGTATGTCTGTGTGGTGTGAGAGTGTCAGATCTTGGAGTAATAGACAGCTCTGAGTTGCCATGTGGGTGCTGGGAATTGAATTTGGGTCCTGCAGTCAGTGCTCTTAACTACTGAGCTCCCCCCCCCAACACCTTCCCAGTTCTTAGACAGGATTTTACCTGGGAGCCCAAACTGGCCTCAGACTGACAATTATCTCAGCCACCTAAATGCTGGGATAAGCCAGGTGGCTCATGCCTTTCAATCCAGCCCTAAGGAGGTGGAAATCTCTGAGGTCGAGGCTGGTCTCTTCTACCTAGTGAGTTCCTGGCCAGCCAAACCTATGTTATAAAGAGACCCTAGCTCAGGATAAACAAAACAAAAAATTTACCACGCATTGGGATTAGAGGTGTATATCACAGTATCTGGTGACTGCATCGTGTCTAATGCTCCGTGGTGTTGCACAGTGAAAACGTGATCTGATTTAAGTAGCATGTGCTTGCTGGGTGTTAGAGATATTTTCTGTTGTTTTTCTTTGAAATGAGCATTGTCCTCATCTCTGATTGTTTTATTTTTTTATTTATTGAGATTAAAATAGCCGGATAGTGGAGGTGCACACGTTTAATCCCAGCACTCGGGAGGCAGAGGCAGGCAGATCTCTGAGATGGAAGCCAGTCTGGTCTACAGAGTGAGTTCCAGGATAGCCATGGCTACACAGAGAAACTGTCTCAAAAAAATAAAATAAAGAAAAACTAAAAAAAAATAAAAATAAGATATTGCATTAGTGTGGCCATGCTGGAGCCATGTTTGCCTATTTTGGACACTCTGATTTATACCATTACCATATCCTACTCCAGGCACTGTCTGATTTAGATGGACACCCCACCCCAGTGCATCTTGGGGTCTCTGGATTGCCTACTAATTTCTGGTACCCTACCCACTTTCCTCATCCCACCAGGAGGAAGACCATGTGTGGCACCCTGGACTACCTGCCCCCAGAGATGATTGAGGGGCGCATGCATAACGAAATGGTCGACCTATGGTGCATTGGGGTGCTCTGCTATGAACTGCTGGTGGGAAACCCTCCCTTTGAGACTGCTAACCACAGTGAGACATACCGTCGGATTGTCAAGGTGGGATACCTCATGGACTCTGTGTACTGTGGCAGCCAGGGTCTGGGGTGGGCCCCGTGGATTTATAGGACTCTGCAAAGGCTCCCTGTTTGTGAGTACTTATTTATGCCCTGAAAACTTCATACAGGTATACAATGTTCCTTGATTGTATCCACTGTAGCCCCCCCCCCCCCCCCCCCGCTCCACAGACACACATACACACACACACACACACACACACACACACACACACACACACAACTCCCCCACCCTTCTCCAAGCCCCGCCCCCAGCTCCTTTCCCAACACATGCCCCACCCACCTTCATGTCTTTTTTTTATAGCCCCCTAGACCAGCTAGTGCTGCTGCCTGCATGAGTACCAGCAACCTCCCAAAGGAAAATGGCTCCCCCGCCCCCTGTAGCCATCCTTTGTGGGTTATCCTGGGGGTGGGGTATGCACAACTCTCTTGATAGAATGAGTAGCCAGAGTAACACAGACAGAACCTTTCTGCCTTCCTGGCCTGCAGGTGGACCTGAAGTTCCCCCCGTCTGTTCCTGAGGGTGCTAAGGACCTCATCTCTAAGCTGCTCAAGCACAACCCTTCAGAGCGGCTGCCCCTGGCCCAGGTTGCAGCTCACCCTTGGGTCCGGGCCCATTCTCAGAGGGTACTGTCTCCCTCTGCCCTTCAGCCTGGGTCTTGATTTTTGTCTCTGTCCTTTGCTTGGTTTTCTTTGTATATTTGTGTATATTTTCTTTGTATATTTGTGTTGGGGGAGGGGAGGGTTGTATATGACTATGCACAACTCAACGTTCTAGGGAATCTGACCCCCCTTCTGACCTCCACAGGCAAAACCAGGCTTACCTGGGGTGCACACACATGTAGACGAAACATAAAACTAAAACAGTGCAGGAGCAATGGCTCAGTAGTTAAAAGCACTGGCTGTTCTTCCAGAGACCCAGGAGTTCAGTGCACAGCACCCCATGGCGCTCACAGCCATCTGTAACTCCAGTCTGGGGAATCTGCAGGTGCTGCGCATGGATGTGGTACACAAACATACAGGCCAAACGCCCATACACAATCCGAAACCATATAGTCTGATTTCTTTCAATTTGCCAAATGTTATTTTAAAATACCATGAGCCAAAAATGAATTTAATCCAGTTTGTCTATGAAACATGCTTAGCCTAGCCTATCTTAAATTCAGAAAAAATATGTAGCCCAAAGTATATTTTATAATGAAGTCTTAAATATTCAATTTTTTTTTTTTTTTTTTGGTTTTTCGAGACAGGGTTTCTCTGTGGTTTTGGAGCCTGTCCTGGAACTAGCTCTTGTAGACGAGGTTGGTCTCGAACTCACAGAGATCCGCCTGCCTCTGCCTCCCGAGTGCTGGGATTAAAGGCGTGCGCCACCACCGCCCGGCTATTTCAAGTTTTTTTGAATACTGTATTGAGAGTAAAAAATAGTTGCTAGCCAACATTGTGAAGCCAAAACACCAAGTTAGCTGGGCGTGTTGGTACATGCACTTAAGGGACTGAGTCAGGAGAATTGCCACAGGTTCGAGGACAGCCTGGTCTACATAACAAGTTCCAGGAGAGGCAGTAATGCAAGTCTAACCTTGCCTGCTCTTGGGGCTCTTCTCCTCTGTTGGGCGGCCGTGACCAACTGTGGTATGGAAGCTCGTGCTTCATTTTACTAGGTTTTATTTTGTTAGGTTTGGTTGTTATCTCTTAGAAGCCTTGGTTGGTTGGGTTTTTGTTTGTTGCTATTTTGTTGTTGTTTGTTTGTTTGTTTTGGAGACAGGGTTTCTCTTTGCTTTGGAGTCTGTCCTGGATGGAAATAGCTCTATAGACCAGGCTACCAGGCTGGCCTCGAACTCACAGACATTTGCCTGTCTCTGTCCCCAAGTGCTGGGATTAAAGTCTTTACCACCACCGCCTGGATTTGTTTTTTTTTTTTAAAGACAGGGTTTCTCCATGTGGTGTTGGGATCTCTCTCTCTTTCTCTCTCTCTTGACCCAGCTGGCCTCGAATTTATAGAGATCCACCTGCCTTTACCTTCCGTATGCTGGTATTAAAGGCATGCTCCACTACCACTCAACAGCTATAATCGGTATATTATATGAGAAAATAATCTTTATTTTTTGTTTGTTTGCTTTTTGTTTTTCAAGACAGGGTTTTTCTATGTAACAGCTCTGGCTGTCCTGAAACTCATTTTGTAAACCAGGCTGACCTTGAACTCACAGAGATCTACCTGCCTCTGCCTCCAAAGTGCTAGGATTAAAGGTGTGTGCCACCACCACTCCAAAAGAACCTATTTTTTATATAAAAAAAATTAAAGTGCTGGGCGATAGTGGTGCAAGCCCTTTTCAATCCTAGTACTTGGGAGGCAGAGGCAGAAGAGTCTCTGAATTCAAGGCCAGCCAGCCTGGTCTACAGAGTAAATTCCAGGACAGTCAGGGTAACACAGAGAAACTGTCTCAAAAAAAAAAAAAAAAAAGTTAAAGATGTCAGGTTGGTACAGACCTTTATTCTCAGTGCTTGGAGACAGAGGCAAGCCGATCTGAGTTTGAGGATAGCCTGGTCTAATAGAGTGAGTTCCAGGCCAGCCAAGATTACCTAGTGAGACTGTTTCAAAAAATATAATAAGTCGAGGGGACTGGAGTGATGGCTGCTCTTCCTAAGAACACCCAGGCCACAACCAACTGTAACTTTAGTTCCCTGGCACCCGACACCTGGTCTCTGAGGGCTCCAGGCACAGACATACTTGCAGGCAAAACACTCACACATTTAAAAGTAAAAAAGTCAACATAGGTCAAACCCGGAACAGTGGCCCATACCTTTAGTCTTAGTACACAGGAAACAGAAGCAACAGGATTATCACGTGTTCAAAGCCAGCCTTAGCTACAGGGTGAGATCAGATTAATAGAAAGCTGTATAGTCAAGGAAACTGCACAGCCCACAGAGTGAGAAGTCTTTCCAGCTGCACACACATCTCATGATGAATTAATAGCTAGGTTCTATGAGGTATTCCAAAAAATAGGCTAACTGAATAGATGGTACTCAAAGGAAGCCAATAGATACTTGAGAAAATGTTCACTTCCCTCATCCCTCAGGGAAATGCAAATGATACGTGCTTTTAGGGCTGTGAGGTGGCTCTGCAGGTAAAGGTGCTTACTTACCACCAAGCGATGACCCCAGAGTTCCGTTGCTGGGAAACATGGTGGAAGGAAGGAACGGACTTCTTCAAGTTATCCTCTGACCTTATGACAGGTGTGTGAGTGTAAAATGTGAAGACAGAAATGGAATGGAATCAGGAAATGAAATTTATATGAGAACAGAAGGGGGAGGAGGATAGGGAGGAGTGGGGTGAGTCAGAGCAGCATAACGGGGCTAGATAACAGTTCAGAGAAGAACCAAGGTGTGGGTCCAAAGAACCCAGGTTAGGCAATTCACAGCCACTGACAACCAAATGTGACTTCTCCATGGGATCTGACATCTTTTTGTGACTTCCACAGGCACCCACGTGTGTGCACACAAGAACATGAATAAAAAAGAATAAAGAATAATGATATATATGCTTGAAAATGCCACAACTAAGTCTATTTATTTATATTCTAATATTAAAAAATGATTTTAAGGAAATCCACAATTTGGTTAAAGTCCTCACGAGCCAGTTACTTGCCCCAACCTGTCAGCTAGCTCTCAAACTCCAGAACACGACTCTGCGGGTGTCAAAGGTTCAAAGCTTAGCACCATCCTATCTATGGACTGCATGCAGTTTATCTTAAGGATGTATGCGTGTTTGCCTGCATACATGGAAGTACAGCATGTGTACAGATGGTGCAATTCACCTTTGGTTTGTTTTTCCAACAAAGAATTTCTCTATTTAACTCTGATTGTCACTTTGTAGACTGAACTGGCCTCGAACTCCGAGATCCACCTGTTTCTGCCTCCCAATCGCTAGGATTAAAGGTGTGTGCCACCACCGCCCAGCCTATGCAATTCTTAATTCAGATCTCTGCTGAGTTAGAGTTACATCTGCGTGCGATACATTCAGTGAGAAAAGCACATTCCAGAATACAATTACATTTAGGGAACGTCATAATTTTATGTCATTGGTGGGCAGTGGGTGAGGTGGCGGAGGGGACAGTCCTGAGGCAGGACACTTACCAACCTGTGAACATTTTGCTCAGGCAACAGTTGTCCCCTCTTGGTTCTGCTAATGCCCACCTGCCCTTCATCCCTGGAGGCTCTGACTCCAGGACCTGGGCCCCTGAAATGTGGCACCTCCTGGCTGGTGATGCAAGCTGTCTGGTGCTGAGAGCAGAGGACATTCCCAGTTCCTGCCAGAAAAGCTGTTTACCTCGCGCTATGTGGCTGACTCTAACTTCCACAGCATGGACCTGAGCATAGCAGAGACTGGGCTGACCATGTTACCCTAGAGTCTTGGACCTAGAGAGTTCATTCTTCTGAAGATGTGAATATACCCTAGAGCTTTTTTTTGTTTGGTTTTGTTTTGGGACAGGGTAGTCCCAGTTGGACTGGAATTCTCTTATTATGTGGACAGGCTGGGCTTGAATTCACCTGAATCCACTGCCTAAATGCCAGGAATAAAGGCGTTGTCCTAGAGTTTTGATGCACAGAATAATGGCCTGACCACCCGAGCTCAGAGCCCTTGTGCCAAACGTTCAGGTGATGACTAAAACATTCATCAGCTTTTCCATGGTTGTAACAGGCTGAGATAGTCAACTTGGTTGGCCTGTCACTTTGGGGCCTGAAACAAGACAGCACACCGCGGTAGAAGCACATGGCAAAGCGAAATGGATCACTTCATAACCAGAAAGCAAAAGACAAATGCCACTGAGCCATCTCTCCAGCCCCTAGGCCTTATTTCTTACTGTTTCCACCCCGTCAGTAGTGCCTTGCCAGGGACGAAGGCTTTTACATCCCACATCCAAAGCTACAGCACCTAGTTCAGGCTTTGCATGTCATATGGTCTCCACTGTGGCTGTACTCTACTGTTCTTGCCCCAAAGCAACATAGACTGCATATACATGAGTAAACATGACTAGATTCCAATATCTATTTATTTGACTTCATAACTTTTCATACTCCTTATTTTCAACCCTATAAAAACTGCGTGGTTGGTGGTAGCGAACACCTTTAATTCCAGCACTTAGGAGGCAGAGGCAGGCAGATGAGTGCAAACCCAGACTAGTCTTCAGAGAGAGTCCCAGGACAGCCAGGGCTGCACAGAGAAACCCTGTCTTGAAAAACAAAATATACAGAAGGCGGCCTATATAAGCAACCTTCCTCTCAGGTCTCATGCTGATGAGCTGGTTTGACCCACGAGGGAGTCATGCTTTGCTGACCACTGATGTCATAGACACTGTGGTCACTGCCCCTAGCTTTCTCCTTCCCGCTTTTGTGGTGCAGCTACTGGAGTTTGGTGGGAACCGGCCCTCTCCTGATTGCTTTACCATAATCAGTGCTTCCTCAAAACAGCAGTGACTATCTGTAAGAGACCCTCAAGACTGAGCCTGCTGACATTCCCTACGGAAGAGGGTGGAGTCACCAGACCCTCACCTTTACTCCAATCACACTTTATTTTTTTAATTAAAAAAAAAATTGCAGCCAGGCGTGGTGGCACATGCCTTTAATCCCAGCACTCGGGAGACTGAGGCAGATGGATCTCTGTGAGTTTGAGGCCAGCCTGGTCTACAGAGTGAGTTACTGGACAGCCAGGGCTGTCACACAGAGAAACCCTGCCTCGAAAAACTAGAAAAAGGAAGGAAGGAAGGAAGGAAGGAAGGAAGGAAGGAAGGAAGGAAGGAAAGAAGGATTGCCAGGTGGTGGTGGTGCACACCTTTAATCCCATCACTCAGGAGGCAGGTGCGACAGGTGGATCTCTATGAGTTCAAGGTCAGCCTGGTCTACTTGAGTTTCAAGATAGTTAGGGCTGTTAACACAGAGAAACCCTGTCTTGAAATTTTTTTTCTGGATACGATGAACTATATTGCTAGATAGGTAGGACTGTCTAAGCTCTATTTGTCAAGAGTCAAAGGCAGCCCTGGCGATCAGGTGAAGGTCTGGGATGGAATCTGAGGGGAGATGCTCAGGGTGGGGGCTAAGTTGAGGTAGGGACCCCTCAGCAGCCAACGGCTTCTGTTTTCCATATCTCCCTGGGGTGTGCGTTTTGGGGCTTCTTATTCCTTGAAAGCTATATGGACCATGAAGCCCATCTGTCACCCTGTTGTAGCCAAATTCATTCTCATGGACGAAAAGTCACCGTTGAGGGCAAAGCCAGTCCTAGTATCAAAAGTGAAAGCGGGTGTTAAAGTCTCTGGAGCCGACATGTCCCTCAGTTTAGCTCAGAATGCTTGTTTCATCATTGTAGGAAGTTAAGGCCTGCCAGGCCAAAAGGAGCTAGCCTGGAGACTGCCTGGAGCTGTCAAAGGGTCCAATAAGGAGCGACCAAGCGGTGTTTCCTGATTACTTAGTAACAGGCGCTGTCAGAGGTCCTGATCGTGCCTAGCCAATGAGAGACGAGAATGAAATGTCAGCTGCCAATGGATCAGAACGCCTGGGTGCCGGGGAGGATGTCTGGCCCCGGAACAGGGACTGCTAACAGGGTTTGAGCTCGCTTGGTCAGCTTTTTTTTTTTCGTTGTGGCTGTAATATTGATCTGTCATCTGTGGGATGACAGGGAGAGTGAGCTGTGGGGCGGCCTGGGAGATGAGTGCCTGGAGGCCCTGCTGGCCAGGCCTGAGGTGTGAGCTGTCACTGGTGTGAGCTTCCTGCTTGACTGGGGTCTGTCTGAGCCTCAGGAGTTGGTGACACTCCTAGGCTTCCTTAGCCTGGTGTGCAACTAGGCCGCAGTGAAGGCTGTGGGCCCCTGTCGGACCTCTGCTGGACTGTGTACCTGTCCTCTGAGCCGCCTGCTTCTTCCGCGGCTTCTGTCCTTCCAGGTGGTCCCAATAGGTCTGGCCCTGCGCAGCTGACCCAGCAGACATGCCAGTAAGGCATGGAGGGCAGCCGGGGGCCCGCCTTGGGCTTCGGCAGCCTGTCCGGGAATGGCAGCATTTCTCTGGTAAAGCTGGAGTCCCAAGGCCTGAGGCCTGTGCCACCCCAAGCGTCCGAGCCCACCAGAGCAGTCAGGAATGCCTGCTGCTTCTGTGGGGCCCGAGCGGTGGGAGCTTGGGACTGGCCCACTGCAGCTGGCTGCTCCGGGGTGTCCTCACAGTTCCTGATCCCCTTTGACTCTCCACAGCCTCATGCTGCTCCTGTCAGTGTATGCCCTCGGCTACCCGGGGCTGATCTTCAGTGCTGCTGGCGCTTGGGTTTCTCACCTGGTGCCGCAGGAGCCACAACGCCAAGGCCAGCCGCCTGTGCTGTGTGCTAGCGCTGTTGGAGGACAAGGAGCAGGCTGTGCGCCTGAGGGTGCACCTGCAGTCTGACCACCTGGGTTCATTTTCCAGACACTGAACGAGTAGAACGGCTAAATAATATGGGAAAGCACGTGGGGCCTTTATTTGTCAATTCATAGAGAAGGTCTTTCGAGAAACCAAGAACCAGCTGTGCAGGGAGCAAATGTGAACGTGGGTCAGCAGCCCCTTAGAGTCAACGGTGTTAAGGCTTATACTGAAAATGTAAACAGAAGACAAATTCCTCTGGGCCTTCAGACTAGTTTTGCAGGAGATTGTAAGATTGATTTGGAGATCAAGCGATATTCTTGTGGAGCTGGTGTGTGAAGTATTCAGATCGATGGGACAATGTGGGTGACCCGGGAGCCCTTGATGGGTGACATGTCTTTAGTCTTCCTCCTTGGGATTAACTGGACAGGACTGACTAATCTCCTGGACATCCCTGGACTGAATGGTTTATCAGATACTATCATTTTAGAAACAACATCAAACTAATTGACAACCATTTGCCGAAAAACAAGCTCTTAGCAGGCCTCTCTACACGTCTAATAAAGATACCCTTCCATGCAGTCCCTGCCTCCACTCACTCCTGTCCCTCACATCACACTGGCCTTGTCAGATTCCAATAAAAACTCAGAGGGATGAGCACGGGTACCTGTCACATATTAGATCTCACTACCTAGACATCTATCTCTCTCTACTTCTCAGAAAAGGTGTAGTCCCAATTCAGTTAAAAATCAAAGCTGGCTTGGGAGTATGGCTCTCTCCTTCTCTAAACCCAAGCATGTGAGAAAAAGAATTCAGAGTTTCTGTCTCATATCAGAAGGGCGACCTGGTGTGGGACAGAAGAAAACAAAAAAATCTAGGGACTATTTTTGTCAAAACTCTGTTATCACCCCAAAATTCTATTTTTCCCTTTTGACTCTTCAGTACCTTTCTTTGGCTAAGTATATATTAACAGACTGATAGGTAAAATAAATAGATTGATAGAAAAATAGATATATAGATGAAAGAAGATGATAGAAAGATAGGTAGATAGATGATAAAAATAGATCAATGGATAGATACATAAACAGATGATAGATGATAGATAATAATAGATGTGACATATATACTCAATAAAATATTATTACATTTTAACATATTTACCCTATTTTTAATTATTTGTAAGTGTATGCAATGTATGGTCCTGCTTATTCCTCTCAACAATTCAATGACTTTCTAGGCTCTTGGAAGATTTCCCATACCACTGGCATCCCCTACAATCCACAGGCACAAGCCATTGTGGAGAGACCAACAGAGTTCTTCAGGAGCTGTTGGCCAGGGCAGTCTCACCAGAGACTAGGAGAGATCCTCATCTGGCGTGTACAGAGGTTCTTTTCCATAAGAGCTTCTTCAGTTTTGATGACAAGGGGCTCAGTCCAGCTTACAAGCACTGGGCATCTCTACCAAGGACCACTCCCTGCCCCTGGTGAGATGGAGAGAGCCTGTCTCCCTCCAAGGCAGCCTCCAACCTCCCTGCTAACCGTGGGAGAGGGTATGCTTGTGTTTTTCCTCAGACTGCCACAACGCTAATATGGACTCCGGTAAGAGATGTCCATCCAGCCATGGATCAGCCTGCTTCCACCAAGGAGGGAATAACCCAGGATGGGTAATGTTTCCCCTTTCTTGCCCGTCACTGCCCCCCTAACACATTGATTTATTAAGGGTGAGGTTATGGCCTCTGACTATTATTATTTTTTTTTTCGAGACAGGGTTTCTCTGTAGCTTTGGAAACTGTCCTGGCACTAGCTCTTGTAGACCAGTTTGGCCTTGAACTCACAAAGATTCACCTGTCTCTGCCTCCCAAGTGCTGGGATTAAAGGCATGCACCACCACTACCCAGCTTGACTTTTCATTTTTAAAAAAGTGTTTGGCATAATATGAAAAGGCTATTGGATCCCTCCCGGATGCTCACATATGCATTAATTGGTGGGGTGGTTTTGTTAACCCTCTTTCTCCTTTAATGTCTCCTGAAGCAGATCCGACACCAGCAGACAGCAACTAAGGTGACTCTTCAGTGTTAATGGCTCTCAGGCATCCTTCTCACAGTCCTCTGCAGGAGGTTATTGTAGGGTAAAAGGGACAACTGGATCAGGAAACCAACCAATCACTGAGTGCCCTGACTCTGAGTCCAGAGCCAGTGAAAGAAACGCCCCCCCCCTCCATCTGATACCTGGGCCAGTGAAAGAAACATCTTTATCCCTGAACCCAGGACTAAAAAAATGTACCCTGACTCTGAAACTAGTGTCAAAGAAACACACTTTGTCCCTAGAATCAGAGCCAGTGAAAGAAATATATACCCTGATTCTAAGACTAGAGTAAAAAAGCTAAAAAGGACCAGTGAAAGAAACAAATTGGTCATAAAGTCAGAGCCATCCATCTCTGCCCCTGAACAACTACACTGACCAATCCCTGAACAGGAAAAAACTAACCAGTCCTCCTTTTCCTTGGAAAAACTCTGCCCCTAAGAAGCTCTATATAAGCCTCAGGGCCCCTTCAGTTAAAGGCTGCCATTAATCCCTCCCTGGCAGGGGCAACTGCTCTCCTGGACTCCTTCTCAAATAAATCTCTTTCTCCGGAGTCTTGGGTGATGACCTTCATTCGCTGGTGCAGACTAGAAGAACCTGGCTGGGACATCACTTAGAGGACTGAGCTGAACTTGCTGAGATGCTCCCTAGAGGGTCTCAGCAAGGCGGAGCACAACAGAAGACCCTTACTAGGATGCTCCTTAAGCCGGAGCTGAGCAAGGCCAGGCAGCAAAAGGTAACTTTTCAAGAAGCTGGAGGAGATTGCTACATTTCTGCAGGGGCATCCCTGTCAGCAGAGTGTTAGCAGAAGAAGAAACATCTTGGGCCAGAGAAGAGACAGATAGCTCTTCTAGGACTTTCCCTTAAGGGAACAGAGCAAAACTCAGCTGTAGCGGCTCTCCAGGAGAAGATCCTGAGGGGAGACCATCCCCCACCACACCTCAGCTTAAGGTAGCCTGGTTTCCTGATAGTTAGGACACCTTTCCTCCAGGGCTGAGCTGTCCTATTGTGGCTCCAGCCTCCAGAGCTGTCCTACTGAGGCTCTAAGTATATCCTGGCTTCCTGATAAGCCAGGGTATTTCTGCAACACTACAACTGTAACACATTTCCCCTACAGTTATGCATACCTGGTTATTTGTAATTAAAATGGCTATTATTACCTAGTATCCCCCACTTTGGCAGCTCTACAGGAACGAATGCTCTTTGAGGGCTAGTAGTCAAAGACGGGTACGCACTTGTTTGGCAGGCCAACCTAAATAAATAAACAACCATATGAAAACCTACTGTAGAAGTTTCCTAAAATATATACATATATGAAAGAAATCTAAATGGTGTCCCCAAAAGTTGGTGTTCCAACCAGACTTTTTTTTAAAGGTTTTTCAAGAAAGACAGGGTTTTTCTGTAGCTTTGGAGCCTGTCCTGGAACTAGCTCTGTAGACCAGGCTGGCCTTGAACTCACAGAGATCTGCCTACCTCTGCCTCCTGAGTGCTGGGATTAAAGACGTGCTAGCCACCATCACCCAGGCCAGCTGGACATCTTATGCCACCAAGAAAATCCTCCAGTGGCAGGGATGGGTTACATCTTGTTGAGTGGTTGGCCAAAGGGATCCCATGGAGCCCTCTAAAGATCAAAGGCTGCTGCCAAGCCTATTGGTTACTTCCACATCCTAATGGTAAGTCCCCATTGCTGAAGACAACACTACTGTTACAGAACACAGAGAAGTCAAGTTGGTGTCTAACTAAAAGCTTTACTCCTACTGACTAGTATTTATGGTATGGAACTGGAAGGGATTCTGCATGCTATCAGAGAAGAAAGGTAATCATCATTATTCCCCAGCTACAAACAGTGTTGCCTACAATAGTGACCTGCGTGCAAGATATACTAGTGCAACAGTGGCACAAATGGAAGTAACCAGCCACTTTTTAAAGTAGATTTAAGGCCCACTCCATGAGATGGAACCCATACCTGACATCGCTAAAGTGGCCAGGAACCTGACTAGGTAGGTCACGGGCCTAGGTTAGGCAGCTAGCACTTATTCTGCTGCTGCTGCTGCTGCTGCTGCTCTACTAAAGGAACATTGCAATAAAAAGGCTTTTAATTACATACTGCTATAGCTATAGATTAGTGCCTTGCCCAGGCCACATCAGAGAATCTTCTTGCAGTGTATGGGAACTAACACCAAGACCATGTGCAGAGAGTGAGAGACTTTGAAGCACCCAGTCCTAAATGGGGGTCCTCATCAAATGCTCCCCTCAAGGATCAGAAAGACTGCGAGAGCCACAGGTGATGGCTGGCTCTAGGGAAACCACATCTTCTATGCACAATAGCGCAATGGGACTGATGCACATCAGAACCCAGTGACTGTGACAGCATGCACAGGAACTGCACAGCTTCAAGCCAGACAGGAGCCCGACGGGGAGTGACAGAAAGTCCCACCCTTAATAAAGCTATCTGCAATGGCTACCTGCTGGCATAGGCAAGTCAGTTCTCTTTAACTGAGTCCCATTGGGTATATCAATCACATTCAAATGCAGGTCCTATGCCCAGGAACAGGGAGTTGATACAACACCAACTCGAGTGTATTTTTACGGGCTTTTCATTTTGTTTTCCATTAAGCACTTTTTTTTGTCTTAGTCTTTTGCTTGATTTTGATGTTCACTTTTGTAGCTTTTTGGTGTTTCTTGCTTTACTTTTGTTTCTTTTTTTTATTTATTTTTATTTTATGCATATGGGTGCTTTGTCTGCATGTATATCTGTGTAAGGGTGTTAGATCTTGAGGTTACAGTTGTGAGCTGCCATGTGGGTGCTGGGAATTGAACCCAGGTCCAGCAGTCAGGGTTTTAAACTGCTGAGCCAGCTCTCCAGCTTCTTTCCCTTTTGTTTCCATGTCTTTCTTTTTATATTTTGCTTCTTTAAAACAGGGTTTCTCTGTGCAGCCCTGGCTGTCCTGAAACTCATGCTGTAGACCAGGTTGGCCTCGAACTCACAGAGACAAGCTCTTGCCTCACCATCGCCTGGCTTGTTTTATTTTTAAAGAAGAGCACAAAATTGGGTGTATGGTGGGAAGGATCTGGAAGGGGGAGGAAAACACGACTAAAATAAATTATATGAAATTTTTTCAATAATTTTTTTAAAAAATCTATTAGGGAAAAAGACAGAGAAACACACACAGAGAGAAATAGCCAAAATGTACATACTGTCACACCAAATGTCATCTTGTTATTTGAATTGAAATTTGAATTTAAAACCCATTTTGGTGGTGGCAAGACATATCTCTGGCATGTTTTAGGATTCCTTGGATTACGCTTTAAAAAAAAGAACTCAAAAAGCTTGCCAGGCGATGGTGGCACGTGCAAGAGTAGAATTAGGACAGTCAGGATAGAGGGAACTGCTAAGGCCAATGTCGGTGCTGGCAAAAAGGGAAAGTAACAACCCTGCAGTGGCTCAGCAGTGACTGTAAAAACTTTTCACAAAGGTTTCCGTTCCAAAAACAGGAAAGATCACACCTATTATAAACCAAGGAGGATATTATTAATTTGCTTTGCTAAATACAAGGGACCCAGAGCTTTGGTTCTATTTTGTAACTAACAACTTTTCTACCAACAGTTTGCCCTTGGGGAAAAAAAAATCTTCACCCACTACAGAAACTAAAACGCCTGGCGAGATGGCCCTCCTGCCTGAATCTTGGTCTCGATGTTGGAAATCCTCCTTCCTTCTCGTTTATTTTAGCCCCAGGATCTTCTTGCTATCTCTTCCCCAGCCCCGCGCCCCAACACTTTTTGTTTATATCACCCCTCTTTGCCCCTGAGATTTAGGAAAGCCACTCTGCCTGCAAGGTGGCTCTGATGCTCTTGATGGTTCTCCGAGTCTTCCCATCAGAGGCCTCCTCTAACTAGTACTACTTACTCTCAATTACAGTCCTTTATTTCCCGCACAGTGCTTATCAATATTTCTGATCTTTTCATCTGTTGAATGTTTTCTTTTGTGACAAAATCACGTTTTATCCTCTAATGAGACAAAGCTCTACCCAGAGGAGACAGGAGGCCAGAGAGTGGCAAACACACACCAGAAAGTCCACAGACCTTGCGGCAACTCTGTCCACAGTGAGACGCTCTGGGTGTCAACGACCAGGTCCCAGGGTCTCAAGAACAGAACCAATCACTCTTGTGCCGCTGAGAATTCTGGCTTTAAAATATTCGCATCCCAAGAACCTCCAGAAATCCTAGAACGATCCCCGGTGGGGTGTGATTGCTAGGCAGTAACTGTGGACCCAGAGCCTGGCTCCGCCCCGAGAGACTCCGGGCTCAGCTGTCACGTCCCAGCCGCTACCCGACTGGCTTTCACGTGGGCTCTGCAGTTCAACAACAGCTCCTCGTCCGGAACTTCCTGGGGCGGCGACCAATCGCAGAGTCCTTCCTGTCCGTGACCCGATCAGCCCGCTGCCAATCGGCGCGCCTCCGCCCCCGCCCCTTAAAGGCGCCGCCGCCGCCGCGGAGCCGGGCGAGCGACTCGAGGTTCCGGCCCCCACCCGCAGCATGGAGGCCGCCGGGGGGCGGCTCGGGCCGGAACCGGACCTTTCGGCCGTCGCCGATCATCAGGCCGCGAATTTCAGCGGCCAGCCGGTCCGAACGCCTTCGAAGCCGCCCTCAGTCTTGAGGGAGTCCGGGGAGGAAGAGGCTGAGAACGTTGGGGTCGCGAGCCGTCACCCACGAGCGTCCCCGAAGACGTCGAGCGGCAGCATCGTCCGCCGGCCGGAGCCGGGCGCTTGGGAGGAACAGCCGGGCATCAGGGCGACGCCGTCAGGGACCCGGGGCCGCGGGGGACCCGCAGGTTCTGAGCTAACCCCGCCCCCGTCCTCCTGGCACCAGGACCCCGAGCCCGGCGAGAACCAGCCTTCCGCCCTGAGGGTCTGCCGTCGAGGGAGCCCCGGCGGCGTCGAGATGGATGTGGAGCCTCCGCAGCGAGAGGATGCAGACCACGACGAAGAGGAGGCGGCGGCGGGTAGGGCTGGCCGCTCGTTCCCCAGCCGCCTTCAGGACAGCCGCAGCCTGGACGGGCTGAGTGGGGCGTGCGGCGGAGGGGGATCCTCGGCGACTGGCGAGGCCGGCGCTGGCGGGGGACGTCGCGCCACCATCTCCAGCCCCCTAGAGCTCGAGGGCACGGTGAGCCGCCACGGCGACCTTACCCACTTTGTCGCCAACAACCTACAACTCAAGATCCGTCTGAGTGGCGCCCCCCCGCCCCTTCCCCCTGCCTCTGCGCGGCCCAGCCTGACCCCCGCACCCACTCCCACTATTCCTCCCATCGACCCCGACGTGCTGAGAGATCTGGAGCGGCTGAGTCGCGAGCTGGGCGGCAGGGTGGACCGTCTGCTCCGCGGGCTGGGTGGTGCGGTGCAGGAGCTGACAGCATTGAGCGTGGGCTGTATCCAGACCTACCGCGACGCCGTGGATTCTTTAGGCGAGGCCGTGGACATGAGCATCAAGGGCATGTACACCTTACTTGCGCGCTGCGAGGAGCTGGAACGGGCTCTGCAACCGGTTCAGGGGCTGGCACGCCAAGTCCGAGATATCCGACGTACTCTGGAGGTGTTGGAGGCCCTATGCAAGTGACCAGGAGCACAGAGGAGAGGCAGGCCATGCCTAACCTGGCCAGGCCAGGGTCCAGTCGGACCCTAAGGATTCTTCGAGAAGCCCTGGTGGAAACTGCAGGCTGAGGGGAGGCCTATGCGTTAGAGGTTCTTCCACAAGCGTTTACGTGGCCTGTGCCCATTCTCGGAGTAATGTGTGAATGGAATGGGGAATGTGGAAGTCGTAAAGATTTTCCTGCTGCAAAGGGCTGTAGCTCTGCTTCTATTCAGTTGGCCAGCAGTCTACCCTGTTCTCCTGACTCTTCTCCCTCGCTAGAACGCCATCCTTGGGAACGCAGGCCTTTAGATCTCTGCTGGTGGGGTGGAGCAGACCACCACGCGTGCCGAGAAGAGAATGGAAGGGGCCACTGTTTGCTGTGGTTGTCCTGATCCCAGTGATCAGACCCCAAGTGCCAGCCAGGGGCTTTAGGAGCTTGAGTGGTCCTCGGCAGGCGCCGTGCAGGCAAGGGCGCACATCTGCTAATGCATAACCTTCTGCTTCTTCCCTCTGGTCCCCTAAAATGCCACGGGGTGGAGCAAGCAGGTGCACATTTCCTGGTGGAGAGGGTGAGGTGGGAGGTGTCTCACCGCTCTCGGTTAAGTTTAGAATTGTTGCTGGTTTGAAGCCCACCTGTTGTGGAGAGTTTTGTGGAATTAAAGTGCTGCTGCTGCTAAGGCTGAGCCTGTTTCTGTGTGGGGTCGCAGGGGAATGGGAGTGAAGGTCGGGGTGGGAACTGGGGGTGTGGGGGAGTAAGTCTCATGCTAGAGGGAGAAGGATCTTAAGGCCTGCTTCAGATCTGAAGGAGATGATTACACAAAGGTCCTCAGAGCCACTACAAGCAGAAGCCAGCACGGGTCTTGGGGGGGGGGGGGGCTTTTCTGCTCCCGATGGACAGCAGACACTCCGCAGATTGGTTATCTTGGTAATGAGGAAATATAAACTCCTGCAGCTCTGTCCCTGACCTCAGTGCAGATCAGTCCACAAAGACTGTCTTCTCCTTACAGTTTACACAGTACATTCAAGAACTACATATGATCATCGAATCTCCAAGATAACAAAAATGATACCCGTATCCCACATTTTGGACATATTCCAGTACATTTTTTTAGTTCAAACTGTTTCAGGATTAGAAATACTGCTTTATGAAGTGTTCTTAGATGTCTCCCTTTTAGAAAAATAATTAAAACTAGTAAAACCACCTTGGAATCCAACTAAAACGAGTAATAAAAAGACTGAGAGAATTCCATACCTTTATCTAAAATTGCAGAGAAAAAAAGGCCACATTGTTAAAAGGGATAAAAGGAAAAGAATTCTATACTTCCATCTAATAATTGCAAAAACGGCCTATTATTTAAAATTCAAAAGGAATAAAACAACTCTGGCCCGTACGGGGATCGAACCCGCGACCTTGGCGTTATTAGCACCACGCTCTAACCAACTGAGCTAACCGGCCAGTTACACCAAAACTGCCTTTTTAAAGGCATGTAAAAGGAATAGAGGTTCCAGTTTAGCCAAGAAAAATCTAAAGACATTTTGGAGGACGGAAAATGTATATATCCAAACTAGCAGTGAATAGTTATCAACTTGCAATTTTAACAGGCACGAATGGAATGATGCGATTTTGACATTTGATTGCGGGTCAGTACGTAAATGTGATCTGGAAGGAGGTTCTGGAACCCACTCCCAAATACAAAATCACCTGAACGGCAGAGCAGTGAGTAGACGTAAGTAGGTGGACTCAAAGTCTGTTCAGGTCTCAAGATGTGTTTGTTGGAACTTTTCTAGTTTCCGTAAAAGGGAAGGACAAAGGCACCGCTGGGATTCGAACCCAGGATCTCCTGTTTACTAGACAGGCGCTTTAACCAACTAAGCCACGGCGCCTATCCGGTGAGGTAACTCCTTCACTACTTGGCCAGGTCACTCATAGGGCAGATGAGCAACCAGGAAATAAATCTCGGTGCTGCTGGAAAAGGTAGTAGAAGGGACTGGAAGTCAGGGCGGTAGTAGGTGTTGTGAAGACCGAGTGACTCGGAAATTGTCAGGATGACAATTTGTCTCTCGATTACAAAACTGAATGTAGACCGCAGAAGCTACACCGACGACGAGGATGGGATTCGAACCCACGCGTGCAGAGCACAATGGATTAGCAGTCCATCGCCTTAACCACTCGGCCACCTCGTCCACACAAGCGATAGTCGCGTTGGCTTCTCCGAGACCTGAACTCTCACTCCTGACCGAGGCCGCCCCTGTCTGTTTCCAGGACTCCTGGCCTAACTGCCGCGCGCACTCGCAGAGCAGTGATGGAGCGAACACCGAAGGCTCCAATTCGGGCTGGCTGGCTTCGAGTCCCGCTTTGCCCAGAATTTCTGGATTATCGCAAAGATGCTCACTAGAAATAGATCACTGAGATATCCTGACTGGGCGGCGTCAAGATTTGGTTCCCGAGCCTCTCCTTTTTGTTCTTTAAGAGATTTTTTTTTTTTTTTGATCACTGGGACAAAAGTAAAGGAAATTGAAAAAAAAAAGAAAAGAAAAAAGTGTAAGTGACCCCGACGTGATTTGAACACGCAACCTTCTGATCTGGAGTCAGACGCGCTACCGTTGCGCCACGAGGCCGGCCGGCCACAGCCCTGCACGGATCACCTCATGGCACTATTGGAAGGATTTTTTTTTTCTTTTTCTCTAATGTTCCTGGAAACCCAAAATATGACTGGAGCCTCTCCCCTCGGAGGAGACCGCACCACCTGAACTCAGCAAAAGCAGCTCCATCCCTCTGACTCCATGGCCTCCCGTCCCTGTCTGTTCCCGGAGTCCTGTGAAGGTCAGCTGAAAGGAGAGCAATGAATGGTCCCCCTTCCCCCCCCCCCCCCCCCCCCGCAAAGGCAAGCAGCAGCCTGGTGTTCTGTCACCTACTAAGGCCTGCTCTTAACTGGATGCAGAAGGACAGCGACTTCTTGCCCCCCCACCTCCCATTTTCATCAGGGGTCTGTCTTCTCTCCTTAGGCTGCAGCGTTCCCTAGCTCCAGCTGTCATCTGTACACACTCAGGGCTGCTGAATCTTGCTCACAGACCCTGGTGTTGGCGCCAGCGGACATCTCCCCTTGACTAACCATTTCTTCTTTCCCAGGTCTTTTGCATGCCCATGACAGGCCATGAAAGGGGAGACTCTTGACTCTTCCCTCTCCCACACATCCGGTTTCCAGTCCCCAAATCCCGTCTGTTCCAATCCCTCAGGAATTCTGCCAATGCCCATGTCCATTCTCTCGGCCTCCCGGGCTGGCTTGCTATGTATCAAGCTCCTCTCTCATCTGGGCTCCGGAAGGTCCTCCATCGCTCCCTGGCTTAAAATCAAAGGCTCTTTGAAGTCAGATCCAGTCTTAGCTCCTTGGGTTTACAGAGTCAAGAAGTTGAGTTCTTAACGCCTGTGGGCTCCTCATATACAATTCATATATAGGCTACTTGGTACACTTACATAATCTTTTTTGAGTGACTTGTTTTCTGTGACAGCGTTTCTCTCTGTAACCCTGGCTGCCCTGGAACTTGCTCTATAGACCAGGCTGGCCTCCAACTCACAGAGATCCACCTGCCTTGGAGGCTGGGCCACCACCAACGGGTTAGTAATTTTATCTTTTTAAGATTTGTAATCTTATCTATTTTTTAAGATTTATTTTTATTATTTTAATTGTGTGTATGTAGGAGGAGTACGTGCACATAAATGCAAGTGTCTGCAGAGTGCAGAGGTGTGAGATCCCCCGCAGCTGGGGGTCCTGGGAACTGATCTTGCAGGTCCTCAGGAAGAGCAATGTGTGCTCCTAACCCTTGAGCTATCTCACCAGCATCAGCCCCTACTCACTTTATTAAAGACTGCTGGCTCCTTAGTTGTCCAAGCTGACTTGAATTCTTTTGGTTTCAGCCTTCACGGTGGTAGGATTACAGGAATACAGGGCTAAAACTAACTTTTAAGGTTCTGGTCATTTTTACTTTTTGAGACAGAGTACTATATAATATACATCACTTTATAGCTCTGGCTGTCCTTGAATTTTCAGCAATCTCTGCCTCAGCCTCCCGATTGTTGGGAATACAAATGTGTGCCACCAACTCATTTATTTTTCTCTCTTTTCTCTTTCCCTCCTTCCTCCTCCTCTTCCTTCCCCTCTGTTCTAGGAATGAACCCAGTGACCTCTTACATGCTAGGCTACTGAGTTATATGCCTAGCACCTGCTGAATCATTTTCAAATGTCTAAACTCATGACGACCCCAAATGTCTTTGAACCACAGCCTTTGGTATTGCTTGAAGGGCTTTCAAATCCCTGTCTGCCTGTTTGCCCCTCACATTGCTTTCAGGACTCAGTTCGGGGCAGACTTCCTCCCCACGTGGCGTGCCTTTCCTCCCTCTCCCCCACAAGGGCACTTAAATACTCCTTGTGCTGTTTTGAGCACTGTCATACTCAGTGGCTGAAGGGCCTACCACTCTTGACAATCTTCCTGCCTCGGGCTCCTGAGTGCTGGGGCTGGGGCTTTTTATTTTCCAACAAGACCTGGCTAAATTCCCCAGGCTGACCTTGACTTTCTACGGTAGCCCAAGTAGGCCTTGCACTCACAATTCTTCTGCTCCCCACCCCCATGCTACATTTTAGTTGTCTGAGACCAGCCTGGATAATATGGAGGTCCTCTGTCAAAGGAAGGCGAGAAGAGAGGGAAGGAATAAAAGAGAGAGGCAGAGAGAGACAGCTGGGTAGAGCTGCTGACTCCGCACTCCAGCACTGGGGAAGGGGTGGCATCATCAAAGTTCAGGGAGTTCATGGCTAAGGACTTTTCAGAATATAAACAATAAGATAAAATCACTTCTTAGAAGGCAACACACCTTTTTTCCTTATAATGGAAACAATATGACCATCAAAAGTTTGACTCCATAAAATGTGATCATTGAGAGTTTTTGTTGTTGTTTGGTTGGGTTTTTTTTCCCCCCAAGACAGGGTTTTTCTGGGTAGCCCTGGCTGTCCTGGAACTTGCTCTGTAGACCAGGGTGTCCTCAAACTCAGAAATCCCCCTGCCTCTGCTTCCTGAGTTCCAGGATTAAAGGCATCCACCTCTACCGCCAACTAGCATATAATTTAGTCTTTACTGATAAATTGCTCTTGTTTTAGAAGAAACAACGCTTGGTTCATGTTTTTAATCCAACTACTCAGGAGGCAGATGTAGGGATTTCCAAGAGTTGGAGGCCAGCCTAGTCTACGTAATGAGTTCCAGGCAAGTCAAGAGCCATAGCGGAACCCTGTCTCGTCTCAAAACAACAAGGAACGGCCTTTTATTCTCTCCTAAAATGAGAGTGAGTGAAGAATAAAGTCCTCGTGTGGCAAGCCTTGAAGTACCGGCATTAGAGGAGGGTGAGAGGCAGAAGAATCTCAGACTCAAGAACAACCTGGGCTACTTAGTGAGACACTGTCTGGTGCACCCGCACAGCTGTCAAGATCTGCTCAATGCCATCTTTGGCTGCAAGCTTGAGGCCGGTTTGTTTTTGATGGAGCAGTAAGCCAGAAACTAATAAAATGGTTTATGTGTGATTAAACGGGGACACTGAGATCTCTAGATGACTCTACTTTGTAGAGTTTTGCTTTGGAATCATGTGTTTAATATAATCATAAAATAAAATTGAAAAGTTAAGATGGCGGCCTGGGCACCTGCACTTGGTGCAGGCACTTGCCAGTTTGCAAGCCATTCTGTGATGTGGTAGCAGCTCAAGCCTGACCCCTGTTGGCACTCCCTCTTGAATAGCCAGCTCTGCCCCACCAGGGGGGTGGTCCTTGGCATCTTGGGCCCCTTGAGCCTGGAGGAAGTGGAAAAGTCACAGCAGCCCCGACTGTGGGTCACTGATATTGGAGCAGAAGTGGACAGGCTGGCCAAAGCATGACGGCCATCTAGGTTAAAACATCCACAGCATTGCACAGTAGGGTCTTGATCCTTGATGCAGGTAGGCTCCGTGTTCCCTCGGTCCTGATAGAGCTGGATGTTCCCAGAGGGCAGACTCTCAAACCCAGGCAGAAGCATTCTTTTCTGATGATCAGCACAAAGGGCAAGTCACCAGCAGTGGGGCAGCTCTTTCTGGAGGGGCTGGCACAGGCCTCCACGGTGACGGCTGGCTGCTCTAGGACAGGCTGCCAAAGCGAGTCCATTCCTAAGCAACCGCTCTGGAGACCAGCTGAGTAAGGCTAGGGTGAAGCCGATGCCCGGCACATGTTGCCAACAGGCTACCAGCACATGTTAAATGGAATGCCTGTGCCCAAACTCCAGAGCAGCTGTCTGAGCAGGAAGCACAGTCCCCTAGGCCCTGGAAGGGCCCCAAGCTCAGAGATGTACATATACTCTTATGTTCCTTCCCAACAAGGGTGATTTGAACTATCAGATAATGTTCCAGGTCACTTTTCCTGATTGATGTCATTAACACCCCTTCCCCGTGTCTGTGTGTGTGCACCCCACAAACATTAGGAGAGAGGAGCCCCAGTCCGAAGTGAGACAGCTGAAGCACATGCATCACCCACAGTACCTCCTAAGGCCACAGAGTGGCACTAAAACTCAGAAACAGCTTTTCTAGGGCAGGCTTCTGAGAACCAAGGTCGTGGAAAGGACTGAACAGACCCACCAAGCTCACTTAGTGCCATTACCGTATAACATCAAGTGTGAGTACCTAGTTTCTGCCATCTGGTAGCACCTTAGGCTAGAAGCACTACAGGCAGGAAACCCCAAACTTCCAGGTCCTCGAACCCCACATCACACAGCCAGACCCAGATCTTTTTCCTCTAAATATCTCTCATGCCAGAGATCCCAGAACTTGCAAGGCTGAGACAGGAAAACTGCTGTGAATACAAGGCCAGCCTAGAGTACTCAGTGAACTTCAGGCTAGCTAGGAATACAGAGTAAAACCTTAGTTTTAAAAAAGAAAAAAAAGTATCTCAATTCCCTCCAATCTACCTGCTAGATTCCATCTGATTTAAATCCAACCTATCCCTTCTAGATGTTTCTTTCATATCTTTCCCATTTATCTTCTACTTAAAATCTATTTTCTATGTTGCAACCAGAGTCTAGAATGCAAATCGGATTATGTCTCGCTCCATGGCTGCAGAAGCTGAGAGAATTTAGCCATCCAACATCACTCTGATCCTCTCTTCCCCTCTTCTCTCCTCTCTAGTGTAGGCTTCAGAATCCTTGGCTTCCTTTCTGTCTGATAAAACACGCCCTTGCTCCTCCTTCCGCCTGGAATGCTGTTTCCCCAGATCTCCACTGGGCTGACTCCTTGCCCTCAGACCTTGGGAAATCTTCAAAAGCTCGCCCTCGCTTTTTCCTGGCTCTTCATCCTATGTGATACAGCCTCTTTAGCCTGGGTCCCCTGGAGCTGGGGTTACAGGCTGTGAGCTGCACAGTATGGGGTTTAGGAACTGAATTTAGCTAGAGCACTATGTGCTTTTTCTTTGCTTCTTTGTTTTCTGAACTGGGTTTCTCTGTGTTAACAGCCCTGGCTGTCCTGAAAGTTGCTTTATAGACCACGCTGGCTTTGAACTCTCAGAAATCCTCCTGCCTCTGCCTCCCGAGTGCTGGGGAAAAAGGTGTGTGCCATGTCCTCTTAACTACTGAGCCATCTCTCTAATTTTTGTTGTTATTGTTTTGCTTTGTTTTTATTGAGACAGGATCTGACATAGTCCAGCTTGACCTAGAACTCACTACATAATTGAGCATTGACCTTGAATTTCTGACCCTTCCCCCACCTCCAAAATTCTGGGGTTGTGTTTGCCCCTACCTAGCTTAAGATTCAGGTTTATATGTAAAAGGTGTTAGATAGTTTCACTATTAGGACCTCAAGTGGCGCTTGGTAGTAAAGCCCTTGCTTGGTACGGTCAGACCCTGAATTGATAAATAGGGACCTTCAATACTATAAATTATCCCTCATGCTTTCGAGTGCCATTCCAGGCATTAATGATGATCCTGTAAGATTCAGAAGGGAGGGTGGAAGTATACCTCAGTAGAGAGTGCTTACCTATATGAAAGCGGTCTGGATTTATCACCAATGCTGAAAAAAAAATCAGGAAATCACACTTTTATACCACTATTATCTAAGTTACAAGCCCTACACAAATTTCATCCAGCATTCCAGTGTATGTGGGGGGGGGGGGCTTTTACGGTTTGGGAGCTCATGTGTGGAGGATCCTTTTACCTGGTTTGGGATCCCATGTATTGACAGCTCTGTCCCCTTCATTCAGAACTCCTCAGTCTATCTTTCACGACCTTTAACTAAAATATTTTGACTTTGAGCTCTGAAAACTTAGGAAAAGAAAACCTAGGAAGACAAATATATTTCTTCTAGGTTTTGGTCAGTTCCTTAAAACAAAACTTTAAGAATTATCTGTTTTCAAATTCTCCTTTGATATTATTTGCGTTGCCCTTTTTATTTATAGTACCGTGCAGGGCTTTTTATCATTACTTTTTAAATGTTTGCTACCGATCTCCCTCCCTAAACTATAAAACTGGAGGGAGAGGCTTTAGTTTATATATCAACATACTCTCAGAGCCAAGCACTGTGCCTGGCATTTGGGAGCCGCCTAGAAAGATTAGTTGAGTGAATTAAGTCAGAAATACCTCTGAGCCTTGTCTTTTCGACTCGTTTAAAGGCACAAGGAAAGGAATGGAGAGAAGAGAACTGCCAATTGGCTGGGAGGTCCGTAATCAATGGAATTGATTGTGAATCGGGGAAGGTGGTGAGGACGTTCCAATCAGCAGGGATTTCATTGGAAGCCCCAGATCAGTCAGGTCGCCCTAGTAACAAGATCTTGGTCTGTAATTGAGCGATGTCGGAGACCTGACATCTCAAGAGCGTGAAAAGGGATGGTGGCCCAGCATCCCAGCCTGGGTTAAGCCTCCCAAAGGGCTCAACGCTATTCCAATTCATCCCTCCACTCCTCACCGTTTCTGATTTAACCCCCTCGGTTCCCGAAGCACTCACCTCACCCAAATCCTATCCTAATCGTTTCTGCGCTCGGCAAATCTCTCATTAAACTGAAACACGTTTTCTGGGGGAGAAATGAGAGTCATTCTTTGAGGGGTAAAAGTTTGATCTGGGGGGGATCCTCTGACAACCAGGGGTTCGGTGACATGACGGCGACTGAGGGACCAGCTCCGCACACCCTCCTCTCCCCTCGTGTCCAGAGGAGAAGGGAGGACTTGGCGGTTCCCGGTGCGCCCCCGGGGAAGGGTCCACTCAACCGCTCACCGCCTCGCCTGCCAGGAGACCCGACCTCCCGACTTCTGCCCGGAGCGCGGCGCTATCGCGAGACTTCCGGAAACAGCTGCGTGGCGCCTGCGGACGCAGTTACCACGGCAACTGGGCGGCGCCTGAGTGCGCGGGAAGGAGGCTTAAACAGAGAGGTCTGGCCTGCTTGGTGCGGGAGACTTGAGGCGTGACCCATCTCAGACTTCCACGACCCCCGCTCTGGGTCCCCGAGGCCATGGGTCGGATCTCCGGGCTCGTGCCCTCTCGGTTCCTGACGCTCTTGGCTCATCTGGTGGTTGTCATCACTTTATTCTGGTCCCGGGTAAGACACGGACGGGACGCGCGCGTGCCCAGCCGTTCTCATCTTGGAGTGGACCCAGCTCAGATCAGGCCACTCCTCCCCCGGGCCTTACCCAGTCCGTTGCGCCCGGTCCCCGGGCCCTCCCCCACCTGTCCCCGCAACCCCGTCCCTCCTTTGACTTTTCTTCCTTTTTGCCCGGTTCACCAGGAAAGCAACATCCAGGCTTGCCTGCCTCTCAAGTTCACCCCCGAGGAATATGAGAAGCAGGACGTCCAGTGAGCGCTTGGAACGGGATGAGAATGCAGGGGTCTTCAAAGACGCTCAGAAGCTCTGATCCAACCCCTTCCCTTTCTGCAGATTGGTGGTAGCTCTCTGTCTCACCTTGGGCTTCTTTGCGGTGGAGCTGGCCGGCTTCCTCTCAGGAGTTTCCATGTTCAATAGCACCCAGAGCCTCCTCTGTATCCTTTCTGCCTGCCCCACTCTTTCCACCCCTTTAGACCTTTTGGGTAGAAGTCTCTGCTCAGGGGGCAAACCGAATCTCTCTAGGTGAGAGGTCTTAGACAGTATGGGGAATTACTAGTCTTCAAACATTTGTTCATCCCTGTCATAAGCCATTTTCTCCCATTCGAGGGGGAGGGAGGTACACATCTGTGAATCAGTGTGATAAGCACTAGTTGCAGAGTATGTAAAATACAAAGCAATACGAGAACTCAGAAGGAACTAAGACAATGAAGCACAAAAGAAGGTTCTTGATGGCAGAATGTGGTGCCACAGGCCTTTAATCCCAGCACCAGGGAGGCAGGAGCAGGCGAATCTCTGAGTTCGAGGTCAGTGTGGTCTACAGAACGAGTGCCAGGACAGCCGGAGCTACACAGAGAAACCTTGTTTCAAAAAAAGAAAAGAAAGAAGAAGGAGAAGAAGAAGGGAAGAAGGGAGGGGAGGAAAGAAAACAAGGGGAGGGAAGGGAAGGAAGGGAAGGATGGAGGGAAAGAAAGAAAGAAAGAAAGGAGGATGAGAAGAGAGGAAGGCAATGGTCGCGGCTCTTGACTGAACTGTGGACAAGGAGGATCAGGCACTGGAGAGATTCCTGCAGTTTATCAGGCCTGTAGGTATTCATGTGTGGCCTAGGGTGTATGTAACATTAACCTCCCCCAGAAGTGTGCAGGGTTGCCCTAGATATGTAGAAAGCCCCCCCCCCCTTTTTGGTGTTTTGAGACAAGGTTTCCTGGCATAGCTTGGTTGTCCTAGAATTAGCTTTGTGGTCTAGGTTGGCCTTGAACTCAGAGATCCACCTGCCTTGGCCTCCCTAGTGCTGGGGATTAAAGCTGTGTACCACCGCCTCTAGTCTGAGCTCTGGTCTCTTAAGCATCTTTGTCCACACATTCAGAATGCATGACTGCCCACTCGGGCACTTGCTTTATGGGGAGGGAATAAGAGATGAACCCAGGTCCAGATGGGGCCCGTCACTCCGTTACTTTCCTTGACTCTGCTGTGTTTTTAAGCCATTGCAGCCCACTGTAGCGCATCTGTGGCCCTATCTTTCTTCATATTCGAGCGATGGGAATGTACCACATACTGGTACATTTTTGCCTTCTGCAGGTGCCGTAGCACCCAATATTCTAGAACAGGGGTGGGGGTGGAAAGTCTAGCCTAAATCTGAAGATTTTCCCCTGTGAAATTACTAGTGTTTTGAAGTGTCATACGCACCCCAAAACACAGTCCCGTATAGTGTTTGGCGGTTTGGGTGTTTGTGTTGGAAGGGGCCCTGAACCCATGCCCTCCTTTTCACAGCCTCATCCCCGCTCTCACGGAAACGGCTTTATTCATCGCTGTCTTTGGGCTGAAAAAGAAACCTTTCTGATCACGACTTGGACGTAGGAACCAAGGCTGGAAAAGTGATGAGCTTTCTCTCGGTGGGGGAAGAAGAAAGACAGGCTTCAGTTTTTTCTCTCCCTACTCTTATGCCCCGCTCACTGCTTCTAAGCAGAGGATGGCAGTGTTGGGATAAGATCTCTCAAATCTTGGCTTATAATTTTATTAGAGCCTTGTAATAAAATACATTTTTTAGTAAGAGCTAGTCTGATACTATTTTTCAGAAGACAACTGGGTGGGCCATGGAGCTGGTGTAAAAACTTTTTTCCTAGCCTTCCTGTACGTAAGCTAGTAGGCGATCCTTCTATTTGGATTTTTACGGTACACGATAGACGGAAGTAAGTGGGCGGAGATATGTAAATAAGCACCGCACACAGAGCTTCTAGTTTGCCGTGTGCGAGCGGAGCATTCTGGGAGGATTTTATATCTCCCTTTTGGGCCCCGAATGGAAAATAATTTATATATAGCGACTTGCAAATAGGTTTTATTCTACGGTTGCAAAAACCCCGAATTACTGGGTTTGTGCTAAAACTGTCACATTTTCACCCTTGCTTTAACCGGAAATATCTTTGCTCAATAAACAATGGGACCCTGCGGTTTGTATCGTCAGGAGGTTAATCCTTACCTGTTCCTCCTTTTGGAGGGCAGATAGAAAATGATGAGTGGAGCTTGCATGACTTGCTGATTAGCATTTCCGTGTAGCCAGGACCTGACAACATCCTGGTTGCTCCTATCTGATTCTCTGACGATCACACTTATTTTCTGCGTATAAATTGATAGAATGCTCCAAATAGGTGTTTAGTTTCATAACTTGTTTTGTCATTGTTTATAAGCTTGGTTAGGTTTTTTTTTTTTATCTTAACTGTCTGATTGCTCAGACTTATCTGTTGCAAGAAGTGCCAATCTCTCCAAGATAAAGTCCTGGCTGGAGGCTCTTTTGACACCTACCCAGAGTCCTGGAATGGCACTTAGTCTAGTGCCTACTAACATAACAGCCTTACCCCTCTGACCTTTAGCATCCTCTCATCTCACCTTGATTCAATGACCTAACCTAACCGTAGCCAAAGCACTCTTAACAGTGTGGAGAAGAGGTTGTGGTACATGATACAAAAAGCCAAACCCACAACTACTTAGGAGTTATAACTCCTAAAGTTATGACTTGAGAGCCACCAAAATATTACATGTCTCAGCTATTGCTTGAGTACAACTCTCAGAGAAGTCCACACCCTTGCATGTGTCTTACTGAACGTGGAAAAAAATAGCTTTTTCAGGAGCTTTACTGACAGGTTGCCAAATATAACTATTATTTAAAATTAAACAGTGTGAACTTGCAATTAAGTAGGTACATACTTGCTGTGTTTGAGGTTCTGGGTGAGATCCTCAGCATCAAAAACTTAAAAGTAGCCAGAATGGCGATGCTTGCCCACAGTTCCAGCACTCACATGCGCAGGTCAGCCTAATCTGCAGAGTGTGAGTGATTCGAGCCAGGCAGGGATACAGAGTGAGACCTTGCTGAAGTTGGTCCAGCTGTGGAGGTTGGTGCTGAGTTCCTCCAGCATCAAAGCCACGAAGAGGGTGGTGGTACTGCAGCCCAGGATGGAGGCTAATCTCAGCCTGAGAAGGTTCCTAGGCAGCTGTAGGCTTGAAACAGTTCTGTCTGCTGGCTGCTGAACACTATCCTCTGCTGATTGGATTGTCAAGGACAGATCCCTTTGGACCCCCAGAAAAAAATGCTCCTTTTTGTAGTCAAATCTTTCAAAAGTTTCTCAAAGCACTTTTTGTTTGTTTGTTTTTCTTTTTGAGACAGGGTAGCTATGGAGCCAGTCCTGGAACTCACTCTGTAGACCACTATGGCCTCAAACTCACAGAGATCCTCCTCATGAGATCCAGGCCAGGCTCCAGAGCTACACAGAGAAATCCTATTTAAACAAAACAAAAAACCAAAACAACAAAAGAGTGTTAGAACTGTTACATTGTCATCAGCCCACTAAATAAGTGTTGGTGGACACTGTCTGCTGACTCCTCCTCCTCTCCCTCCTTCTCCTTTGTGCCCTGTTTAAGATTAAACTCAGGACTTCATAGCCTTCTCAGTCCTACCACCACCTGGCACTACTACTACTTCTTAATTACATTCCGTTGATGTATGTGGTATGCTTGTATGTTTGTGGCCACACGTGTGGGAAGGTCAGACAAGAACTTGCCAGAGTCGGTACTCTCCACCCACCAGGTGTTAGTCTTGGGAGCAGGCGTCTTTACCCTCTAACTCCACCACCCCTTATTTGTTATGTATACAGTGTTCTGGGCACCCACCAGATCTCACTACACATAGGTGTGAGCCATCATATGGGTGCTGGAAATTGAACTCAGGTCCTCTGGAAGAGCAGTCAGTGCTATTAACTGTGGAGCAGTCTCTCCAGCCCTTACTTGTTTTTAAAGACAAGGTCTCAAGTGTCCCACACTGCCCGGAACTTGCTGTGTAGCTAAGGATGGATGACCTTGAATGTCTTTCTGGTCCTCATCTCCCAAGTGCTGGGATTACAGGAAGGCTCACTCAACTGTGCTCAGTTTCTGTGGCTTTGAGGTTGAAATTTAAGGTCTTGTGTGTGCTAAGCATTCTCCCACCTGAGGTATGCCCTTAGTTCCCACTCCTAGTCTCCTCTCTAGCCCTTACATACTAGCTAGATGCTTCTGGTTGTTCTGTAACTGTGGAGCAGCAACTCTGAACTCCTCAGCTCCCTCATCTGTACTCACAAGTCAGCGCCAGAGGACTTACCGGTCAGCATCAGAAACAGATTGTCATTTTGCTGTGATGTTAAAGGCTTTCTAGATCTGAGGGTTATTTGTTCATTTTTGGTTCTTTTGAAACAGGCTCTCTCTATTACATAGCCCTTGTTATCTTGGAACTTGCTATGTAGATTGGCCTGGCCTTGAACTCACAGACCTGCTTGCCTCCTGATTGCTGGGATTAAAGATGTGTGCCAACACGCTGTGCTATAGATCTCAGGACTATTTAAGAGACCCTCGTCGTAACTGGAGGAATGAAGTCTGCAGCCTGAGTACTAATGGTTCTGAGGCTTGAGTCCTGAAGGTTCTCTCTCGGGCCACTTCGTCCTAGATCTGTAGTTACCTGACACCTTCTGTGAGCGTGCTAAGTCTGTTATGGGGTGTGCTTCCTGCAAGGCAGGGTGAAGGGTGGGCACCTGCAGCTTGAGGAGCAGCCATCTGACTGAACTTGCTTGCTATTTCTCAGTAATAAATACTTTTATGGGTGTGGACGAGTGTGCTACAGCTACCTGTGAAAGGGAAAAATTGGTTCATGTCAGCTCACAGACTATTTGGTGGGGCTGCAAGGAAGATTAAGCTAATACCAGTGGGGATGGGGTAGATGGGGCAGTAGTGTGTCAGATTCATAACGTTAGGACCTTTTCCATGAGTTTACTTGGATCATGGGGACATCTGTTGTTTTCACCTGTTCAGCATCTATCCTTTTCTTTATGATGGTACCCCATTTGGCTTCTTAAGAATGGTACCCCGTTCTTAGTCTTTATGCTCAGTAAGAGGCTGACAGTCACTCTCTCCTAATCCTCTTTTTGCTTCAGGGTTGACCAGGTAGTTTAACCTGCCCAATACCAGCATTCCATCTTCCCTGCTCCAGTGATTAATTCAACTGTAAACCTTAACAAGCCAGGATTCATGCTTTATACTTGGGAAAGAGAAGCTTAGGGTTCTGATAAATAAAGCATTCTACAAAATCAACTGACTAGAACAGTAGAGAGGGAGTGGTGGCTCAGTGCATAAGGGCTGGTGCTGCTCTGGCAGAGGACCCAGGCTCTGGTACCTAGCACCCACATCTTGCAGCTGCAGGGGATGTGAGGCCCCTCCGTAGGTACCTGCACTCATGGCCATATATCCATATATAGCCACACAATTTTAAAAAATGGCCAGGAGTGGTGGTGCATACTTTTTTAGTCCCAGTACTCTGGAGGCAGAGGCAGGAGGATCTCTATGAGTTGAAAGCCATTCTAATCTTCACAGCAAGTTCCAGGCAGCTGCACTGCATAAAGAAACCCTGCTGGGTGGTGTTGGTACATGATTTTAATTCCAGAACTTGGGAGGCAGAAGCAGGTGGATCTCTGTGAGTTTGAGGCCAGCCTGGTCTACAAAGCGAGGTCCAGGACAGCCAGGGCTATATACATGTTGCAGGGGACTGCTTGTTCATCCTGGCTGCCCAGCTAGCTTAGCCCCGAAATAACCACACAGAAACTATTAATTAAATCACTGCTTGGTCCATTAGTTCTAGCTTCTTATTGGCTAATTCTTACATCTTAATTCAACCCATTTCTATTAATCTGTGTATTGCTACATGGCAGTGGCTTACCAGGTAAAATTCCCAGGGTCTGTCTCTGATGGATCCGTGGCATCTCTTTGACTTTTTTTTCTTCCTCCCAGAATTCTTTTCTGTGTATTCTGCCTACCTAAGTTCTGCCCTATCAGGCCAACGCAGTTTCTTTATTTATTAACCAATAGCTTCACACAGAGGGGACTCCCACATCACCTCCCCTTTTCTATTTAAATAAAAAGGAAGGTTTTAACTTTAACATAGTAAAATTACATATAACAGGCATCAAGCAAGAATTACAGTTACAATATTTCTATTTACTTTATCTTTTATCACAACTAAGGAAAACTATAACTATCTATCTATTCTTCAGCTCCCTCAGACTCCAAAAGGATATAATATTACCTAAGTAAGCAACTTCTAAAACTTTAAAATTGACAGAGACATCTCACTGCATGGACAGTCACCCAAAGTTCTTCTGTACCATTGGGGCATCCATCTTCAGCCTACAGGCCTATAGCATCCAGCAGACTTTTCCATGAAACAGGAAATTTCAAAGACAGTTCAATCACTTTCTTCTGTGTCCTGCAGAATGTCTCGCAGACTCTTTCATGAAGCAGGAACCCCAAAGCACCATCTCACCTTTAGGCAAGTTCAGCAGTCATCTCTCTGTGGGTACTGCATGTCCAGTGAAGCAGTCCAAGCAAGAAGTTTCTTATGCAAGTGGCTAAGGAGCCTCTTCAATACCCATCTTCCTCTTGAAGTAAATGGTGCTGCCAGGAGCAGATGTGTCTCACTTTCATGAACAGTCTTAAGTTCTTAAACATTTTAAATGCCATATTCTGTAGTTTTTGAAAGGTTTGAAGAATGTCTACCCATCTGAAATATATCTCTATACATCTAGAAAATCTAAATAACATGAATACAAACTTAACTATTATAGATGACTATCTATTAACACACACACACACACACACACACACACACACACACACACATATATATATATATATATATATATATATATATATATATATATATATTTGGGTTTCTCTGTAGCTTTGGAGCCTATCCTGGCACTAGCTCTTGTAGACCAGTTTGGCCTCGAACTCACAGAAATCCGCCTGCCTCTGCCTCCTGAGTGCTATATTTCTTAATTATACATTACATTTTTAAAATGAGCTATACAAACACAATGCCTTAATCAAAATCAGAAATACATATACTTGTAACAAAATTGACCTTAAATTTGTATCAATAAACCAAGATCCATACCAATGCAAATCTCTGTAGAATACCCCCCTTTAAATGTAAAAGAACATTTATAAACAATATTTGGGAATATGGGCATGGTTTTGTCCGTACTGCTTCCTGCTGATTGGGGGTGCTGTTAATCAGGTCTTTTTTGGTGTATCCTGTGTGCTAGGTTCATCTCAGTCAGTATCTGGGTGAAGTAATTTTTTGAGGGTGTTCATGGTGACCTTTCAGGGGGGTGTGACCTATCAAACCACGTTTGTCTAGAAGTATTCCACAGATTCTCATCTTGAAACAAAAGAAAAATCTCTGATGGAGGAAGGTCATTGGTTAAAAAAGAAACTGCTTGGCCCTCATAGGTTAGAACATAGGTGGGTGGAGTAAACAGAACAGAATGCTGGGAGGAAGAGGAAGTGAGGTAAGACGCCTCAGACAAATGCCATGCTCCAGTCCAGGGCAGATGCGATGAAGCTCCGACCCAGGATGGACGTAAGCTAGAATCTTCCCAGTAAGCGCACCTCGGTGCTACACACATTAATAGAAATGGGCCAGGCAGTGTTTAAATGAATACAGTTTTGTGTGTTGTTATTTTAGGGCATAAGCTAGCCAGGCAGCCGGGAGCTGGCGGCAGGACCGCAGCCTGCAGCTCATACAACAAACCTCTTTTCCAATGCAACATATCCTTAGACTCAAATATTGGAATCAAGATACATTTAGAACATATATGCTGGTTTAGCTTAGCAGCCCATACAATGAAATGTCTCTCTGTACTTAGCTCCTTCACAGTCAAAAAATTCAAAGAAAACACAATATACATAATCCCGACTCTCTGTGAATTTTCCTTTTTTTTTTCGACACAGGGTTTCTCTGTGGTTTTGGAGCCTGTCCTGGAACTAGCTCTGTAGACCAGGCTGGCCTCGAACTCACAGAGGTCTGCCTGCCTCTGCCTCCCGAGTGCTGGGATTAAAGGCGTGCGCCACCACCGCCCGGCTGAATTTTCCATTTTTATGTGGCTTATTTTTCTTTACTCCTTTTAATCTATGACTATCTGTACTCTGTCTCTTTAAAGACTTTACCCTTTTTTAAGCATTAAATTTATTTTATGACTCTTTATACTCTTTTTCTTCTCCCTCCCGAGTCTACGTACATTTATCCAACACTGTGACCCATTTAGAGTTTTTTTATGTCTGAATCTGTCCTAATGTGAATCTGTAATTCTTTACTGTCCAGGAACACGTCTTACAATGATAAGTGCTTCTTAAAACTTAAGCTGCATCATTGCTAGGGGTAATGTAGAAGTGCCACAAGTCAGGCAAAAACTGTACCTCTGAACTATACATATGTGTGTTTCCAAAAGAACTGAAAACAGATGAAGATAGATATACACACACTCCATCACAGCAGCATCATTCATGAAAGCAAAGGAGAAACGTCCCAAGTGTCCAGCCACGTGCCAGCAGAATGTGGTCCCTATGTGCTGTACACAGGAACATCTGTGAGGGAGATGGAGAATGGACGTGAACACAGGGCTGGTAGGACAAGAAGAATCTTAATGCTCCTGAGCACAGGAGAGCTACAGTGGCTATGGTTGTTTGTGTGTTTGTGTGGTGTGGTGTGGTTTTCACCATTCTAAGTTGAGGATCACTGAATAAAAGCACTTACTGCTTCTATAGAGGACCTGGTATTGGTTCCCAGCACCCACATGGTGGTTCACAACATCTGCGACTCCAGTTCCAAGGATCCATTGCTCTCTCCTAGCCTCCACAGGAATGCACATTGTGTACATACACACATGCAGATAAAAACACTCACACACATAAAATAAGCAAACCTAAAAAACATTTGTTTTTCAAGAGTTTCACTGTGTAGTCCTGGCTGTTCTGAAACTCACTCTGTAGACCAGACTGGCCTCGAACTCAAGAGATCTGCCTGCTTCTGCCTCCCAAGTGCTGGGATTAAAGGTGTTTGTCACCATCACTCAGTTCTAAATTTTTTTTAATTATTAATAATTTGAGATGAGGAATCTCACTATGTATCCCCAGATGGCATGGAACATGCTATGTGGACAGACTTGGCTGACCTCATATTCACAGAAGTCCAGCTGCCTCTGCCCATTGTGCTGGCATTAAAGAAACTTAGCACTAAACCCGGCTATTTTAATTTTTATTGGTTCATTTGAACAAAGTAGTAAATTTCATTGTGACATTTTTATGCATGTATGTAACATACTTTAATCCTATTCCTTCTCTTTATTACCCTATCATCCCCCCTTCCTCCTGGTCCTTAGCCTATCTCATATCTTGTTCACTAATTCATTAATTTACTTTTTAAAATTAATCTATTCATGTGCATCAGTGTTTTGCCTGCATGTATGTATGATGATGGAAGTTACAAAATAATTCCACACTAGTTTAGATTTACGTATAATAAAGATTATTTATTTAGGGAAGAATCACAGATCACTGTCCTAGATCACAGTCCTCTGCATGAATGGGGAACAGAGTCTAGCAGCCGAAAGCAAGAGAGCGAGCGCCTGCTTTACAGCTGCGTTTATGGTATAAGAGACCACACCCAAGTGGGCTGTATCTTAAAGGCTATTGGCTGATGGAGCTTCCACAACATATGCATGTCTGTGTGAGGGTGTCAGATCCTCTGGAACTGGAGTTATAGACAGTTGTGAGTTGTCATGTGGATGCTAGAAGTTGAACCTGGGCCTCTGGAAGAACAGCCAGTGTACTTATCTGCTGAGTCATCTCTCCAGCCCCGACTTGAGGTAACAGGGTCTTACCATGCAGCTCTAGCCAGACTAGAATTTGCTATATAGAACATCTTTCCAATAATTCCAACTCTTGGAATTTTGGGGGGGGGGTGTTGAGACAGGGTTTCCCTGTGGCTTTGGAGCCTGTACTGGAACTAGCTCTTGTAGACCAGGCTGGCCTTGAACTCACAGAAATCCACCTGCCTCTTCTTGGAATTATTTTAAGATTTTTTTTGTGATTTTTAATCAGGAAATGTTTGATTAGTATATCTGTTTTACATACATATACACTAGGGGAGCATCTCCTTAAATTTTTTTCTGGAGAAACTTTAAGAATCCCTGCTTTAGGTAGATACATAGTGAGTTCCAGGACAGCCGGGCTACACAGAGAAACCCTGTCAACAGAAAAAAAAAAGAAATATATATATATATATATATATATATATATATATGACAGAAAAAAAAAGGATTCCTCCTTTAATACATGGCCTCTGGGACATTTGAAAGAACTCTCTCTTACAAGGCTGCTGTGGTGGCTTAGACCTCTAATCTCAGTGCTCAGGAGGCTGACCAGCCTACATCAAGAAGATAATAATTTTAAATATTTTTTATTAAATTTAATTTTGTGTGTGTGCTTGTGTGCACTTGAATGAAGGTGTCTTCAGAGATCAGAGCACTGGATCCACCTATAAAGAGTTACAAGCAGTTATGAGCCTCCCAATGTAGGTGCTGGGAATCCAATTTGGTTTTCCTGAAAGAACATCAAGTGCTCTTAACTACCAAGCCATCTCTCCAGCCCCTCATAATATTTTCTTTAGTTAAAACAAAGCAGGCCGAACTCACATATCCACCGAGAAAACAAAAAAGCAAAATCCAAAAACCCTCTGACAGAGCTGAAAGGAGAAAACCATCTCTCTCTCTCTTCTTCAGACTCCCGAGTCCTCTGTCTACAGCTGTCCTTCCTTGTCGCCACTGTTGCCCTTTCTTTGTCCGCTGTCCTCAATTTTAGACAAGCTTTTTATTTCCCCCTCCCAAAAGAATTGACTTTCGTTATTGCTCTTTGAAGACATAACCCAGCTATGTAGCCAACCTAGCACTGAGCTTTCAATTCTCCTGACTCAGAACTAGAATATGGTATAAGACGCTGTTGTGGGATATTTGCACACTGTGTGAAGATGTTACTGTGATTGGTTTAATAAAGAGCTGAGCGGCCAATAGCTAGATGGGAAGAAGTTAGGCGGGACTTCCAGGAGCAGAGAGGCTTCTGGGAAAAAGAAAGGTGGAGTTGCCTTTCAGTCATGAAAAGAAAACAGTTGAAAGATGGAAGAGAGGGGCTAGGCGGTGGTGGCACACACCTTTAATCCCAGCACTCAGGAGGCAGAAGCAAGTGAAACTCTGTGAATTCAAGGCCAGCCTGGGTTACAGAGCTAGTTCCAGGACATCTAGGGCTGTTACACACAGAAATCCTATCTTGAAAAAACAAAACAAAAGATGGAAGAGAGGTAATGCCACATGGCAGATCATAGATTAATATAAATGGGTTAATTTAAGTAATAAAAACTTAATTTAAGTTATAAGAACTAGTTGAGACAAGCCTAAGCTAAAGATTTCATATTTACCAAGTTTTCATAATTAGTAAGTCTGTGTGGTTATTTGGGAGCTGGCGGCAGAGAGGAAGACTTGCTACAGTGGGTAGATGCACTTTCCTGATGGCTTGGAACCGCATTGTGAAAGGAGAAAACCAGCTCTCCAACTTTGAATTGGACGCTTGGCTAGCTGAGAGTTGACTGGCCAGCATTACTGTCCTCCAACCTCGCACGCAGGCGTCACAAGTGCTATTCATTATACGGTGCAGCCTTTGTTCTTGCTGGTAGCTTTACCACAGCAGAGAGTTAGCCCTATCCCAGTCACCAGGGTGTGGCTGCACCTTCTTCCTTACCTCAAACCTAGCTCCTTGTTTGTAAGGCTGCCTGAGGCAGTTGCCTCGGTGTGATCTTCTGGTCCGAAGCCATCTTTATGTTTTAATCTGTTACAACTAGCTGCATTAAGCCGAGCAGCAGCACCCCACACCTTAAATCCCAGCACTCAGGAGGCAGGGACGGACAAGGGGATCTCTGTGAGTTCGAGGCCATCCTGGACTATAACTCCAGTTCCATGGCAGTCAGGGCAACACAGAGAAATCCTATCTCAAGAAACAATAAACAAACAAAACCACAGAGCTGCTGCATGAGCTGCAAGGGTATGTGGAAGGACAAGAGTGTCTTACATAGGTTCTTAAGCACTCTGTGGTGGGGAGGGACAGGGCCCTGCCGTCGCTGGCCGGAGCCTGGCCCTTGCACGGCCATCTTCCTCAGTGCTCCTGTGCTGTCACTTAAGTCCTGACCTTCATTCTAGCTCCACCTCTGCCCTCTCTGCTGTCTGTCTGTCTGTCTGTCTGTCTGAGCAACTCACCCTTCACTGCGGCCTCTCTCCTCACTACCTACAGAGAGCTAGTGCCTTTCTCACTAGAACTGGAGAGGCTGAGGCAAGAGGATAGCAAATTAAAGACCAGGCTAAGGCTTTATAGGGAAGTTCTACCTCAACACAAGAAAATACTCAAAGGTGCGTTGAATTTCTTTTTTTCTTTGATTGCTGAGAACAGGTTCTTTTTGTTTTGTTTTGTTTTTCGAGACAGGGTTTCTCTGTGGTTTTGGAGCCTGTCCTGGAACTAGCTCTGTAGACCAGACTGGTCTTGAACTCACAGAGATCTGCCTGCCTCTGCCTCCCGAGTGCTGGGATTAAAGACGTGTGCCACCACCGTTTAGCTGTTGATCAATGTTTTATCAAAGCAACAGAAAGCAAACTAGAGCAATCCTCTCACCTCCTGATAGCTAAGATTACAGGTGTTTGCAGCCACACTCAACTCTGCGGAGTCTTTAACAATAAATTTTGAGTAGGTTATATATTTACATATAAATGTATAACTTATATTTATATGATAAGAAACAGAAGCTGTAAAAGAATACTAGCACATTTAACTGTACAGGAATGTTGGGATGGTGTAGCTTGGTGGAAGGCATGCTTAGGATCCACTAAATTCTGAGATTAATCCTTAGTTCAAAACATTGAAACTCTGTAGCTGGGGATCCTGGTGCATGTTGGAAACTCGGGGGACTGAGGCAGGAGGATTACAGGTTTGAAGCCAACCTAAGTGATTCCGGTGACACTTTGTCAGTAAAAACAAGGAAACACAACAACAAAACTTATGCACAGTAAAAATAAAAAAATAGAACAAGTTGAAAGCCAGATGATACTGTTGAGAAAATATTTGTAAATCATTTCGTAGAGAAAAAGTTAATGTTGACCCAAAATCTATAGATCTATAAGAAAAGTATGAACAGCTTAAAATCATATAATTTATAGACACTTCACAGATAAGTAGAGTTAAAAGTAACTATGAAATGTGTAGCAGGCTTTCTTTTTTTCTTATTTATTTATTTATTTATTTATTATGTATACAATATTCTGTCTGTGTGTATGTCTGCAGGCCAAAAGAGGGCACCAGACTTCATTACAGATGGTTGTGAGCCACCATGTGGTTGCTAGGAATTGAACTCGGGACCTTTGGAAGAGCAGGTAATGCTCTTAACCACTGAGCCATCTCCCCAGCCCCCACATAGCAGGCTTTCTTGGACATGGAGACTTATTAATGAATGCTCAGCCTTAGCTTAGACTTGTTTTTAACTAGCTTTTTCCGCTTTAACTTAATCTACCCCTTTCTATTAATTTATGTGCTGGCCCAAGACTTGTTGACCTTGTCTATGCACTGTCCGTGCTGCTTTCCTCCTTCGTCCATATCGTCTTGGCTGATCCCCGGCTGGTTGGTTGGCTGGGCCCCGGCTGGTTGGTTGGTTGGGCCCCCGGCTGGTTGGTTGGCTGGGCCCCTGGCTGGTTGGTTGGTTGGGCCCCTGGCTGGCTCTCCTTTTCTTTCTGCCTACTAGCCCTATCTATCCCTCCTCTGCCTAGACATTGGCCATTCTACTTTTTATTAGACCACTCAGGTGCCTTAGGCAGGCAAGGTGAAACAGTAACACATCTTTGCATAGTTAAACAAATATTCTGTTCCACAACAAACATGTGAAGAAACCTCATATCATCCACCATACAAGAAATGATAATTGTGTTTAGTTAATACGTTTGTTTTTGGTTTTGTTTCTTTGAGGCAGGGTTTCTCTATGTAGCTTTGGTTATCCTGGAACTCACTCTGTAAACCAGGCTGACCTTAAACTCACAGAGATCCACCTGCCTCTGCCTTCTGAGTCCTGAGATTAAAGGTGTGCACCACCATCGCCAGGCATTATGTTTATTTATTTTCAAGGTTTCTTTTTACATATGTGTATGTCTGTATCTGTGTGTGTATGATGTGATATGTGTGCAGACGCCTGAGGAAGCCAGGAGAGGGCACTGAACCTTCTGGCGCTAGAGTTAGAAGTTGTGAGCTGCTGGCTAGGGACTGGGGAACCCAGCCTGGATCTGATAGGAGAGCAGCAGGCACTCCAAACCACTGAGCCAGCTCTCCAGCCCCAACATATTAACAATGCCTAAAAAGTTTCATAGCATATAGGAGATGTTTGCTGGGTGGGAGGAAAACTTGGTAGTACATCCCTGGGTAGTAACTTGGCAATATCCGTTAAAATCACAAGCACCTTTGGGCTTAGGATTTGTTTTTCCAGTACCAGGGTTGAACCGAGGGCCCATTGGTACCAGGCAGACACTCCACTAATGAATTCTATCACCAGCCTCTCAAGATATTTTATTTTTTCAGTTTGCTATATTGGGTTCACTGGGCTTCCCAGGCTGACCTTTGATTCACTCTGCAGTCTAGACAGCCTTCCACTTGTGATTCTCCGCCTCACCCGCCTGAGTACCACATTAAAGCTCTCCCTCCTGGCCTAGCTCTGTCTATGGTCTGATTTTCTTTTTCTATCTTTTCTTCTCTTTTTGGTTTTCTCAGACAGGGTTTCACTGTGTAGCCCTGGCTGTCCTGGAACTCACTCTGTAGACCGGGCTGGCCTCAAACTCAGAGAGATCCAACTGTCTTTGCCACCAGAGTGCTGAAATTAAAGGTATGTTCTATTGTGCCTGGCTTTGACCTAGGATTTTCATATTTAGAAATTCACCCGACATATTTGCATATAGGTAAAATTGGAAGGTGTAGAATATTCTTTGTAGCTTTGTTTAGGTTGGCAAAAAGTTAAGAGACTGTCTACAGTGGATTGATTAAAGCACATTACAGCCATACAGCAGGATGCTACACAATCATAAAAATGTGAGTTTTAGACCCTACATATAATGGAACAATCTCCAAATTATGTTAAATAGAAAAACCAAGTGCAGAACAGAACAGTATATATAGATTGCTTGCATTAGGAAGAAAGATTAAAACGTGTGTTTGCAAGGAGGCACAGGCATGGGGGTTATCAGTTATTGGAAATGTGGCACCTGGGATGCAAGAAGAGACGCTCTCTTTCCCCCTGCATGCTCTTCTGAAGTTCTGGAGCTCTGAGCACAAATTTATGTACTAATTTGTTTTAGGGACCAGGTCTCCCTGTGTAGTCTGGCTGGCGTCAGACTCATTCATGGTGATCTTTCTTCCTGAGACTCTTGGGTGTTAGGATTACAGCTATGTGCCACTATGCCAGCAAAAAAAATTCTGAGGTGATGGGGCCTCAAACCCTTGAACACACTAGTCACACACTCTACCACTGAGCTACATTCCAGCCCTTAATAACTTTTTATTTTATTTTATTTTATTTTGAGACCTGTCACTATGTAGCTGACTCTCTGAGCCTCCCCAGTGCAGGATAAAAAGCCTGCACCACCACACCAGTTCCTAAGTAACTTTTGAAAGATAAAAGCGCAGAACTGGAGAGCTGGTTTGGCTTGTAAACTGCGTGCTGCCGTGTAGTGGGAGCTGTGGGGCTGCATTCTGCCACCCAGCTCCAGCCACCGGCTAGCTTATGCCCGAAATAACAACACACAAACTGTATTCATTTAAACACTGCTTGGCCCTTTAGCTCTAGCCCTTACTGGCTAATTCTGATATCCCGATCAACCCATCTCTAATAATCTGTGAGCACCGGTCTTACCGGGAAGATTCTAGCCTACGTCCATCCTGGGTTGGAGCTGAATCGCGTCTGTCTCAGAGAGCAGAGCTCTCGCTTCTGCCCTGGAGATGGGAGCATGGCATCTCTCTGAGGCGTCTGCTCCCGAGAGGAGAGCTGTCGAGTCTCTGAGCTCACTTCCTCTTCCTCCCAGCATTCTGTTCTGTTTACTCCTCCCACCTATGTTTTAACCAATAAAATGGGCCAAGGCAGTTTCTTTATTGCTTAACCAATGAAATCAACAGATTGATATGACACTCCCACATCACTGCTGAGCCTGACAGCCTCTGTTCAATCCCTGGTACTAACATGGCGGAAGGAGAAAATCAGTTTCCAACAAGTGTCTTCTGACCTACCCTGCCCCCAAATACAATAAATAAATTGTAAGAAGAAATAAAATGAATGACATTTAAGTGTCTGTCTGTCCAGGTCACTAACTTACTTCCACCCTCAGGAGCGCCTTTTTTTTTTCCCTTAATAAACTCTATTTCTATCACTGAAAACAAAATTTTTTTTTTCTTGAGACAGGGTTTCTCTGTGTAGCTCTGGCTGTCCTGGAACTAGCTCTTGTAGACCAGGCTGGCCTCGAACTCACAGAGATCCACCTGCCTTTGCCTCCTGACAACTATTTTTTTTTCCCTTAAAGACAGAGTCTTGGCTGGGCTGTGGTGGCACAAGTCTTTAATCCCAGCCTTGGACAGCCTGGAACTCAGATGAGATCCTCCTGCCTTTTCTTCTTGAGCTCTGGGGTTAAAGATCGGCACCACCACTCCCTAGTGCTTATGTATTTCTTTATTCTGAGTCTCACTTAGAATACTCTTCACTGAGCACCACTGTTTTGATCTTTCTTTATTCAGAAATTTCCTGGCATGGCGCTTTGTATTTGGGTAGGGAAAACTACACAGATGAAACAGATACCATTTAAAACAGGTAGGTGCCATGACATAGACTTGTAATCCCAGAGTTCAGTAGACCAGTCTGAACCGTGAGACCATGTCTGAACAAAGAAATGGGTCCAATGACATGACTCACCAGGACATGCTGCCAAGTTTGATGACCTGTCCATCACCGAACATGGTGAAAAGAAAGAAAAGCTTGTAAGTCGTCCTTTGATAACCACATGTCATAATGCAATTTTTAAAACAAACAAGATAGCTGGGCATGGTGGCACATACTTTTACTCCCAGCACTCAGGAAGCAAAGGCAGGAGAATCTGTGTGAGTTTGAAGCCAGTTTGGTGCACATAAGCAACTTCCAGGACAGCCAGGGGTATTATATAAAGAAACCCTGTCTAAAACCCCATAAGATAATACTTTTATCTTTTATTTGTGTCCTGGATGAGGGCTTCAGATCCCCCGGAGCTGTGGTTGTAGGTTATTTGTGTGGGTCTGTGTCCTGGATGAGCTTCAGATCCCCAAGAGCTGTGGTTGTAGGTTATTTGTGTGGGTCTGTGTCCTGGATGAGGCTTCAGATCCTCCGGAGCTGTGGTTGCAGGTGGTTTTTATATCACTACTCTAATTGCTGGGAACAGAATCCTCTGGAGGAGCAGTAAGGACCACTTCTCCAGCCACAAGATGTGACTTCTGTGTGCATATGTTATTTTTCACTATAAAACGACTTGGCAGGGGCTGGAGAGATGGCTCAGTGGTTAAGAGCACTGGCTCCTCTTCCGGAGGTCCTGAGTTTAATTCCCAGCAACCACATGGTGGCTCACAACCATCTGTAATGAGATCTTGTACCTTCTTCTGGTCTGGCCTACAGACACACATGCAGACAGAACATTATATACATAATAAATAAATCTTTAAAAAAAAAAAAAACGACTTGGCAAAGAAATACCATTAGGGCCGGGCAGTGATGGCGCATCCTTTAATAATCCCAGCACTCGGGAGGCAGAGGCAGGAGGATCTCTGTGAGTTTGAGGCCAACCTGGTCTACAGAGAAAATTCCAGGCCAGGCTCCAAAGCTACACGGAGAAACCCTATCTCAAGAAACCAAAAAAGAAAAAAAAAAAGCAGAAAAATGCCGATTTCAGTCTCCAATGTTGCGAGCACAAGCACAAAATCCAACCTAACCTTCCTGGATGTGGAAAAAAAAAAGTTAAGAGACGAAATCAAAACGAACCAAAAAAGATTCCATCTGCCAGGTGGCAGTGACACAGGCCTTCAATACCAGCACTCAGAAAGCAGAGGTAGGGGATCTCTGTGAGTTTGAGGCCAGCTCTGGTCTGCAGAGTGAAGGGTCCAAGAATAAGAATATAAAAATGTAGATTCCAGAAATAGAAATGTAGAAATAAAGAAATATAAAGTTGTAAGCCTAGGAGGATGAGAACAGACTGTCAGCAGCTTTCTCAGTAGCTCGAGGATTAACAGTGGGTTTCTCCGCTTTACAACCTATAGCTCTGTTCACAAGGCCAAAGCATCTCTCTGCAAACTGAGAGCTAGCCTATGGATACGAGCTGAGTCAACTTTTAGGAGATAGATATATGACCTCTGGGTTACGCATTATCCCTGCTATGTGAAACTGGCAGCATCAAAGGGGAGACCACAGGACTTCAGTAAACACCACCTGGAAGTACCAAGGAAGACAATAGATTAAGTACAAACACTAATTTAACTAAAAAACACTGTTAATGGAGATTGTAAAGTAAGGCAATCTATATCTGAGTTTTACCTTGAGATTGTAAAGGTTCCGACCTAATGCTTGGTGGCCCTACTATAAAAAGGTGGGTTTAGAAACAGGCCTTTGCCACAGTCTGACAAAATCTATCTCTGGCTGTGGTCTCAACTAGCTGATAAGCTTTTTGTGCCTCATGGAGATATTTTATTTTATTTTTAATTTTTTTCCTGGATTCTGGTTTCTGGAATAAAGTTTGCTTCTGGTTTATTAGAATTTGGTGGTCTGTCCCCATCTTTGCCTGGACCCCCCTCCAACACAGAGTGAGTTCTGAGACAGCCAAGGCATGTTACATTGAGAAACTCTGTCTCAAAACAAACAAAGACCCCATCAAAACATTGCTCTCAGCTTAGGTTTGCCCAAATATATCAATAATATGTTAATATATCAAATGCTACCAGCATTCATAAGAGTATAGCGTATAAAACCAAGAAATTGGAAACAATCTAAAAGTTGATGAGAGCTATATTGAGGGGACAAAATCCCAGAAATTAATTATTGGCTTCTCAAGGTTTGACTCACGAGGATGGAAGGAGTTCATGAGTTAGTGTGGGGATAAGTAATCCAGCCCCCTTCCACCCCAGTCTCTAAACCCAGGAGTCCTGTGAAGAGGAAGAAAATAGTGGAGCAAGCTTTCATTAAAGTGTGATCTCTATGTCACCTACATCAGAGCCCTGAAGGAGCTCTTCAGGAATGGACCTTGGGCTGGGCAGTGGTGCGCATGCCTTTAATCCCAGCACTCGGGAGGCAGAGACAGGTAGATCTCTGTGAGTTCGAGGTCAGCCTGGTCTACAGAGGGAGTTCCAGGACAGCCAGGGCTACACAGAGAAAACAACAACAACAGAAATGAACGTTGGGCTCGCTCCTCTCCTGCATATTTTTTTATTTTTGTTCTTACCTTTGAGGGCTTTGTTTCTGTTAACTCTTTTAAAAACAACAACTACTTTTATGTGTATGGAAGTTTTGCCTGCATGTATGCCTGTGCACATTGGAGTCCAGAGGGCCCAGAAATGGTGAGATCCCCTAGGACTGGAATTACAGATGGCTGCAAGCTGCCATGTGGGAAGCTGGACCAGCCATAAATAGTCTTAACCCCTGAGCCATCGTCTCCAGGCCCCAGGCTATCTCACTTGGCAGACTGTCTTAGCACTCCGGCTCCCATGCCCCCCCCATCACCTTCCGAGCTCAGGACCCGGGCCTAGCAGTTCTGCCACCAATCCCCGGAAGCAGGCCAGCGTGGGAAGCAAGCCTCTCGGGCTCACACATACCGTGTGTGCTTTTCTTCAGCTCATCTATTCAGAGTCTCAGTCCTACCTGTTTGCAGAAAACAGTCTCGACACATTTCCAGGTGAACTCGGTTATTCTGCTACAGCCTCCCCCACCCCCAGCATTGATCTAAATTTAGTTCTTAACACCACAGCCGAGGTGGGCTGGGCTGGGCTGTGCAGTGACAGTCTCCTCTCTAAGATGAATCCACTGGGTCCTTTCCACTGTTCACATGTGCCTTCAGTTTTATCCTGCTGTTGCTGTCCCCAGAGTCCCCTGGGAAGACAACTTTCCCAGCGATATGCCAAGGCCTAACCTCCCCAGATTGGTCTGTGACTCTTCTCTCTCCCATATCCTCTGCCCTCTGCGTTTGGCTAAACCCGGATCTGAGATTTTACTGTTTCCCTTCTAGTTCAGGCCGAGTACTGGTCTGTGTGTGGGGCTCTGCTTACAGTTACTCTTTTCCCACCCTCAAAGATGTCTTCTATTCAGACACTAACTTGAAATAATGGAATTTGGCACCTTTGTTGTTCTGTGATTAAAGTAGAGTGGTCTCAGGGACAGAAAACGAGAGCCTCACAGCTGATCTGAGACCCCCACCAAAGTGGTTCTTTTCAGGAGCTCAGCCTAAACAAAGATCAGGCTCATGGCTTCTCCTGAGAGAGGAGGGCAGCCGAGAGCGAATCCTGCACCCAGCACGCACTCCCCTGCTCATTCACCTCCCCCAGACAGCTGGGAAATAACACCTCTCACGACAGAACCGGTCCTGGGGCGTCTGCTGGGAGGGGGTGGGGCACTGCAGCAGGAGGATCTCACACTCCAGAGGCCTTGGGAAGCCTGGAGTGGGAGGAAGGAAGCCAGAGCCTGCCTGCCTGTCTCTGAGATTAAGGCTCTCGTAGGGATGTAATGAGTATTCCCAACTCAGAGCCACTAGTCCTCCCCTAAAATGCCTCCTGCACCCTGGAGCCTTGCTAAAGAGACAGCTGGCTCTCTGGTCGGTCTCTAGATGCAGGATGGGCGTATGTACAGCTGCTGTGGCAGTCAGTGTACTTAAAAGGGAGCAGTCAGGGATGGACCAGGTCTAAGATAATCTCCTATTGTGTTATCTAGATCAAGCCATTTAGCAAATATTTATTGAGTGTCCACACGTGTGACGTATTTAGGGCCCTGCCAAGGTCATGTCTGTGAGGCTAATCTGCAGGTGAAGCAGTGCCTACAACACACGCCCTGCAGGTGTCACACTCCTGCCCACTGTTCTTTTTCGGCCCAGTCCCTATGCTAGAATCTAAGCTGGGGCTGGACCGTTGACCCCTGTCTGGGACCAGCCTGCGGTTACCATGTGGCAAACCAACATCAGTCAGCTTTGCCCTTCCTGGAGTCTTTAAGATTGTCTAATCTTTGTGGGATCTGCTCCAGTTTTGACTGCCAGCCACACCTGGTCTGAATTTACTTTATCTGCGAGGAGGGGCGGTTTTCACAGCCCTTGGTGTGTGTGTGTGTGTGTGTGTGCGCGCGCGCTGGGGTGTCTTCTGTTAACTCCTTTTGCTCATACCCTGCTAGAAAATCAGAGGCCCCAGACCTCCCTTGAGACATTCAGTTGCAGGGTGAGGTCAGGTCTCACAATTGCCCTCCACCCCAGCGTCAGGATTCCAGTTATCAGTCTTGTCCTGGCACCTGCCTTGGTTGCTTCTTGTTTTCCACCCTCAACCCTTTCCAGGAGCCAAGGGCGGGTCACCAGGTGTTGGGACCAGGTTGTAGGGTGAGACCTTAGGCTGTGTGAGGTAAGGACCAGTGCATCAGCTTCAAGGATGAGGGTGAGGTGTGGGTCTCGGTTGTGGGTGCCAAAAGAGGCAGGCGGCAGACGCCTTGGGGACAGCGGTGATTTGCGAGTCAGGTTCACCACTAGGGCCCACAGACCCAGCTAGACGACCCCAGGCCCTGCAGCGCCCCGCCCCCGCGGTCCGCTAGCGACGTGTCGCCTGCCGCGCCCCGCCCCCGCCGCAGTGCCCGGATGCGGGTGACGTGCGGCCGCCATCTTCCAGTCCCGGGCAGCCAGAGCCAGTCGGAGCCAGCGCGAGCCGCCGCTGCCGCCGCCGCCGCCGCCGCCGCCGCCGCCGCCGCCGTCACTGCCTCTGCCAAGTCCTCTGCCCGCTGCCCCCGCCATGTAAGTCGGGCGCCCGCCACTCGCCACCCGCGACGTTCTGCCCCGCGCGGGCCGCCACCCCGAGGAGTGGGCCGGGAAACACGGGGGTCCCGCCCGCGCCTCTCACGCGGTGGACCAGGCTGGTGCCCATGACTGCGCCTGGACGCCCGGAACCTGTCCCAGGCGGTCTGGCCCGGGCGATGGCCGCGGGAGGGAGCGGACCCGGCGTCCACCCGCCCCGCCCCAGCCACCATGGCTGTCAGTCATTTCGGGTCGACCCTGAGCAGCATCTCTGAGGTCGCTTTCATTTAACAGGCGGGGAAATTGAGGCACGAGGAGGGTCTCTCAAGGTCACACAGCTCAACCGCAGCGGGGCCGTAGAGTGACAGGGTTTCCTGTCGGGTGGCTTTTCCTCGCGCAAGGGAAGACTGGAGGGACTATGGATGGACAGGTGGATGGGTGGAGCCCCGGCCGCGGGGCCCGAGGCTTCAGGCCCTGAATCTTAATCCGTTTCTCCTCCTTAGGTCGGCTACCGCTGCCACCGTCCCGCCTGCCGCCCCGGCCGGCGAGGGTGGCCCCCCTGCACCCCCTCCAAATCTTACCAGTAATAGGAGACTGCAGCAGACCCAGGCCCAGGTGGATGAGGTGAGTGTGTGTGTGTGTGTCAAAGGTGCAAGATGATGGGGTTGGCAGATAGGTGTGGGAGCCCATCTTGGCTTGAAGGTGATGATAGTTTACGCTTGTGGGTTTTGGGTCAGAGACCCACCGTGTCCCATCTGTTTTCCTGTCAGCATGCACTTGAAGGGTTATGGGGTGTTAATCAGTTGTGCTAGGCTGGGGTGTGCCAGCTGGGGCAGGTGTGCTCTGGTCATAGGCTGATCCATATAGAGGGTGTTGCTGTGGCATCTGAAGTGTATGGCTGCAGCATGCCCCTGATGTGTGCTCCTTGCATGTCCCCAGGTGTGCTAGGCATGTTCTGTGTATGTCCTTGGCATGTTAGCCTGGAAACATCGGGTGCATGTTCCATGTGTGGCACAATGGGCACATGTTCAAGAAGTGCCCTCCTTAAGGCGTGCCTTGGCACACCCCCTGCCTCGTGGACCCCTCCCCCCAGGTGGTGGATATCATGAGGGTGAATGTGGACAAGGTCCTGGAGCGGGACCAGAAGCTATCAGAGCTGGATGATCGTGCAGATGCCCTCCAGGCAGGGGCCTCCCAGTTTGAAACAAGTGCAGCCAAGCTCAAGCGCAAATACTGGTGGAAAAACCTCAAGGTAAGGGGGCAGGAGATAGGGACAGGTCGGAGGGCCAGTGGGCAACTGAGGGCGGCACCGTTCGTCTCATTGACCCTCCCTCTCGCTCCTAGATGATGATAATCTTGGGAGTGATTTGCGCCATCATCCTCATCATCATCATCGGTGAGTGGGGCAGGAGTGTCCAAGGCCCTTTCCCTGGAGAGGTAGAGGTTTTCCCTGTGGATTCTGGGTTTTGAAGGTCATTAACCTAGTTTTTACTCTTCAACGAAAACACATTTTGCTGCTATTGGCAGTTCTGATTCATCTAGAGCCAAAAAACTAGGCTGTTGTATAGCCTTACTTTGCCTGGTTCTGGGTAATTTCTGTTAAGATTTTGAAGATAATTCTACTGGGTGAGTCCCTGGCGCTCCACTGAGAACCCTTTGGGTCTAAGAGAGCCAAGTCTGGGGATCCTAGAACTGGGGAGTGGAAGACAGTGGGGGTTGAGGGGCTTGGATGCGACCAGGAAACCAAGTTCTCCACTCTTGGATGCCCAGTGGATCCTTTGCCCTATTATGGAGTTTACAAACTCTTAATACCCACTTGTCAAGTTCTCTTTGTTATATCGGTGAAGAAACTGAGGCTCAGAGAGGGGAAGGGATGCCAGCCAGCTGGGGAGTGGGGAGGTTTGGAACAGGGCCAGGCCTGACACACTGCTTTCTTTCTCTTTCTACCCCTCTCCCTTGTCCTCCTCTCGCCCTCTCTCCACAGTTTACTTCAGCACTTAAATCCCTGAGGAGTCTGCCCTGCCTAAGAAGGGCCTCTCTCCCACCCCCAGCCGTTCCTCCACCTCTCAGCCATATCTTTCAGCCCCCCTCCCTTGGATCCGTGTGTGTGTGTCCGTGTGTGTGCCCCCTGTAAATAGCCAGCTGTTATTTATACATATATAATATTATATATATTTGGTCTGTTTGTAGTTTTATTACTAGAAGATTTTTTCCGGTTGTCCTTAACACCCCTTCCTGAGGTTCCCCTCACTTCTCTCTCTCATCCTCTGTCCCTTTTCCTCTTTTCCTGATAGCCCCAAGTCCCCTCATTTGCATCTGCTATGCAATAGCCCCTCTCTCTTCCTTCCCTTGGATTTAACTGGCCCTTCCCTAGTTTCCCTCTACAATTCCTGACCCTCCCAAAACAAAAAGCAAACTCCACAGAAACAAACAAAAACTCCCACCTGTCCAGGCTTCCCTAGGTTGCATCTTGTATCCCTTGGAAGGTTCTGAGACTGGTCCCACTTGGTCCTAAGAATTCCAAGGTTTTCTGGGAGCTTCCAAGATGTTAATTAGCATATCATTTGCATACCAACATCTTTTGCGTTTTCTTCCTTTTTGTTCCATCACTCTTCTCTGTGTTTTCTTTCTTTTCTGAAGAGTTTGTCTCCATTGGTCCTCTTATCACACTTCATTTGCACGACATTACCTGCAGGTGGTGGGGAGCCTAGGCTTTTGGGGAACCAGGCTGCTCTGGGCCCCAGAATTGCCCCCTCCCAGCCCCTCTAGTCTAGTTTACCTCCCTTACCCCATTTCCCAAACCTCTTGTACCCTTCTCTTCCTCCCCCCCAGCTGGTGTGTGTCTTGGAGTTCAGTGTGTTATGATGGACCAATAATTCTGCCACTTGGGGTCTCTCCCTACATTCCTGCTCCCCAGTTTTCATGTGGGGCACTCAACTGACATTCCCAGGAGGTCTCCCTCCCTCCCATCTGCCTGATCTGCCTCCTCCTCCCACCAGGAGAATTGGGGGCTGGCCACAATCTGATTCCTTGAGGAGGGGTGGCTCCAGTGTGTGTGTGTCATCACTGCCTTGGGGAGGAGCAGGACAAACTAGAATCCCCCCAATTCCTGCCTGAAATCTCTGGCCTCTTACTTGCTAGAGGTTGGAATGAAAACTTTCCTCCCCAATCTGGGGGTGGGTGTTGCCCCCATCACTGCCCAGCTCCTCTGACTGCCCCCCTGTATTCAGGGTGGGGGTACTAGTCACTGCCAATATGTGTATGGGACTTGCTGGATGGTGGGGATCCTCACCTTTCTCCAGGGCTGTTAAGTCCAGAGAGAGAGGGGGAGAGAGAGAAAGAGAGAGAGAGAGAGTGCAAGCTATTCCCTTTTTGGGTGAAATGATAGAAGAAGGATCTAGTCTTTTAAAATGGCACAGTTTTAGGGGTCTGAGGGTACAGCCCCTTAACCTACCACGGCGGGGGGAGTGTCCCCAAACTCTTCCCCCCAACACACCAGGTTTTCTATGTGGAGGGGAACCAAGGAGATCTAAACTGTGGTGTGAAAGGGTAGGAGAGATGCTGGGGGTGGGGGTGCTTGTGTTCTAGACCCCCAATATTATCCCAGTGTCCCCTGCCTTCCTTCTTCCCCTTCCCCATGCCCCCAATTCTGTGGCGCATCCAGATTGTGAAAATGTACAATAAACGTGTAATGAGTAACCAGGTGGTGTCTATGGTCTTTTTCTTAACCAGGATTAAGAATATTGGATCTTCAGGTATAATGGAATGGGGTGGAAAAGATTCATTGGGAGGAGCTGGCCTGTTGCTAGAGGCCATGACCTCAGTTGGGCCCTTGCAAAGTGTGATTCCCGAAGTGGCCAGGTGGGGCACTAGGAGATGAGAATCACTAAGGAATCTGGTGTGTCTAAGCCAGGTGAACTCTACAGCCTGAGGTTCCCAGCTCCCCACTCCCTGGCCTTGAGTATGCTGCTACCATTGAATTCCTGGCTACCCCTTAGGCTCTTTCAAAGCCGTTCTCTCCTGGGCTGCTCTGTGGGGGCATTTTGTCCCCTTTACAGCTCAGCACCAGACATCCAGATGAATGCTTGAAAGATCAGCTTGATGAGACAAAGCCAACTGTGGCATAAAGCTGGCTATAGATGGCATACTACCCTTGCACTTGGTTGTGTGATTGTCACTTTAGCCCCTCTCTTGAGCTCTCAAAGCTCTGTAAGTACCCCTGTCCGCATATACACACTTCAGGGGCATCACTGAGATGTAGCTGTGTAGGAAAGAGGCAGTGTTTCCCTCTGCGTTCAGGGTATAAGGGACTAGTCACTGCCAGTGTGTGTGGTACTTGCTGGATGTTGGTGATCCTTGCCTATCCAGGGCTGTTGAACCTAGAGAGAAGTGAGTCTAAGAACCACTAGAGGGCCAGGTGTGGTGTGTGCCTATAATCAAACATGCTGCCAGCCTAGTCTACATAGTGAGATCCTGCCTAAATAAAAATAACTTTTTTGGGGGGCGGGGTGGGGAGACAGGGTGTCACCATGCAGCTCTGACTGCCCTGGAACTCATGTAGAGCGAGCTGGCCTCGAGATCCAAGTGCCTCTCTGTCTCTTTCGTGTGGGATTAAAGGTGTGTGCCACCTCACCTTGCCAAGAATAAGAACTATTAGAGGTATTACTAAAAATAGATTTTTCAGGCCCTTACATTGGAGATTATTCTAGAGGGTCTAAGGTGCTCAGATGTCTTGTATTTAGCAGTACTCTATCCTAACTCCCTTTATGGAGAGTTTAAATATATTAGGCTTTTTGCATTTAATCCCTGAAATTACCTAGAGGTTTAAGCTTTCCATAGACCTTAAGACATCGACATACCTTCACGGGTGTCAGAGCTTTTTCATCAACATGTTAACATGGGAATTCTGACTGATTATGTAACCCCTGCATCTCGTCTCTTGTGCGGTTATGAGTAGTGAGCCGGCCTTGGCAAGAAGCGTCTGGCACAGAAAACAGATAGGAGGCGGTCATTTTCACCATCATCGTCATACAATATAAAGACCTCTTCACGCTAATGCTCAGACTTAAGCTTTGGGGATAATCAGAGAAACAAAACTCGGGCACCAGGAGCCTCTCGGGGTCTCTTTAAGTATCCCCACTACGCCATAGCCTATCACATCTATGCCTGCGTACAAGTCGCTCGGTACGCCTGCGCAGACTCCACAGTCTTGGGTAAGTGTCGTCAAGGAAAATCCCCAGCTTCTCGGTAAACAAGTTGCCGCGTGAGCCGGCCTGCACGTGTTCCCTACATCTCCGAGACCTCAGCCTATGAGAAAGTTTTTAGGGCAGGGCTAGCATCTGCGTCACTGACTTAGGTAGGGCGGGGTTGTTTCCACAGCCAATAAAAGCCTTGGGAGTGGGTGCGGGGTGTTGCTTCCGGTGGGATGTCCAATCAACGCGCTGGGTCGCCCCCTCCCTCACGTGGCCCTGTCACTACCGGTTGTCAAGTTATCCAATGGCAAGATGACTGCGCCCTGAAGTGCCAATGGTGGCTTTGCAAGGGCTTGTCGGCAGCACGCGGAGCGGGGCATGGGCTGGCGCCTGTAAGCCAATAAGCTTGGGAGGCGTGACAGAATAGGCAGAGGGAGGGCCTGGAGGAGCCTGTGGAGTAGCTACCCAATGTCCCCAATAGTGAAGAAATTTGGATTATGTATGTGTGCTATCGAAACTGTGAGTAGCCCCCTACTCCGGGGCGGTCGAAGTGGTTTGTTTTGTTTTTGTTCTTCTTGTGGAGATGTACTCGGCCAAAAGGGGTGTCGATGGCGTGGTGTGTGTGTGGGATCGTGCAAAGGCGTGTTCGCTGCAGTAGGAATGTTTGATGGTTGTGGGCTGCAAACTCAGCTCTAGGGAACGTCAGTGGGAGGTACCAATATCAGATGTCTCACCTCTCCAGGGTCCCCGGACCCCACTGCCTAGAGCGGAATGCTCAGAAACCCTCAGCCTCCCGAGCGAGCTGAGGCGCCTGCCTTAGGAAGCCTGAGAGCTGTTTAAGGTTGGGTGGGCTCCTCTTGGAAGAGGCAGGGAGTCGGAGCCTGGAGAAAGGCCCTGCCTGGTAGGGCAGGTGGGAGCGTGGGGTGGTGACCCAAGAAAGGTTGGTGTGCCGATTTGTGTGACTCGCAGACTGTCGCATCACGACTCTGGGTTACTGTTTCATGCGGAAAGGACAGCATCGGGGTCTTAGAGACCTGCTTGCAAACAGAAATGGGCTAGCAGTTTGTTGGTTTTGAAAGAAGAGGGTAAAGCCGGGCGGTGGTGATGCACGCCTTTAATCCCAGCACTCGGGAGGCAGAGGCAGGCGGATCTCTGTGAGTTCGAGACCAGCCTGGTCTACAAGAGCTAGTTCCAGGACAGGCTCCAAAACCACAGAGAAACCCTGTCTCGAAAAACCAAAAAAAGAAAGAAAGAAAGAAAGAAAAGAAAGAAAGAAAGAAAGAAAGAAAGAAAGAAAGAAAGAAAGAAAGAAAGAAAGAAAAGAGGGTAGAGAGCTTCTGTATTACCGGCTTGCCCACTCCTCTCGAGCTGCTAGAGGTGAGGAGGCACCAAAAATCTGCTCTGGTGTCTAGTCAGGCCTGGGGGAGGTGGGAGAGGGAGGAAGTGAGGTTCCTAGGAAAGCACTGTAACTGGAGACTTCTCAAATGATCTCTATGCTTTTGAGCACTGAAAAAAAAAATGAACTGTGGTGGTGTGTGTGGAGTAGAAACAATGCCTTGAGATCAGACTGAGAGGGAAGAGGGAACTGGATGCAGCTTGTGTTCTAGGCACCAAACTTAGAAGCAGGGGGCTGTTTGAGAGGTCCTGGCTTGACAGTGCTGGAATGAGAGGGTCAGTAACTTCACAGGGGCCCTGAGGGTGGAAGGCAGAAGGACAAGCCATCTTCAGAGCCTTAACCTCAGGCTCCATTATTAGGAAACTGAGAACATTTTATGAAGCAGAAAATTAAGGCAAGTGTAGTACTTCCTAAGTCTGAGTTGTACCTCTGAAAGGAGAGTGATACCTACCGTCAGTTGTTCTGGGGCTTAAAAAAGAACAGTGTATGTAAAGTACTTAGTCTAACGCTTGGGTCATTTAAAACAGAAATTATAAGATAACAAAACGATAGTAATAGGGATTTATGTGAATGTTGTGGCTCGGAATAATCCTCATCTTCTGTTTTTCTGCAAGTTTTGATGACTCCTCTTTTCCCTCTTCCTGACTTTTCTGGTCTGCAGGCAGCAGCCCAAATTCCATCATTCCTCCCCTGTATTCTTCTCCCAAGATCTGGGCTCCAGACAGAGGCTACTTACTCTGTCCCAGTTTGACTCCCTCATCCTAAATCCAGCTCCCTCGACCCCCTCCCACCTATGCTGTGTTGTAATAGTAACTAGAAATCCCGCCTCTGAAAGGGGCCCCTCTAGGAAGGAGCAAAGGTGAGCGTTCCCTCGCTGAACCTGGGCCTCCGATTTACCCGCGGTGGCTCTTTGGTACCTGGCCAGCAGCTGTGTACAGTTTGGTGAAAGGGAAAAGCCAAGGCCAGAAGCTGTAAGAGCCAGCTGGGAGCCCACCAACACAAATCTCGACTAGAGAGTCAGGCTTGGGGTCAGGGAAGGGGGACCCCTTCCTCCTTCCTAACCGTCTCTCCAGGAATCCCTGGCTTTTGTACGGGACGGCTGTCTTTGGGTTGGGGGAGGCGCCAAGTCTGAGTGCACGCCCTGGGCCACCAGCCAAGAGAACACGATGTTCCCTAGTGCGCTGGCCGCCGCCCTCTGGGGCTGGCTCCCTCCCAAACCGCTGCCTCTCCAGTCTCCCTGGCCCACATTCCCCCCGGCGGCCTCGCCCCGCCTCCTTCCTCCGCTTTGACGTCAGCACTGTCTCCCGCCCCCTCTTCTCCATTGACGGCAGCAGAGCCTGGTTACTGTGGGGACGGTGAGACCTGACAACCTGGGCCTTGGGATCAGGTGGGGGCTGTTGGAGGGCTGAAACCCTTTGTCTGTGTAAATGGCAGATACGGAGGTGGGCGAGCGGTGGCCGTTTGGGTCAGAGGAGGCACATCTGAATCCTTGAGAGCTGTGGAGGGAGGGAGGGTCTGAAAAACAAAAAAGGAGAGAACAGAGTTACACACAGTACGAGGGGGCAGGAAAGCAGGATCATTTTCAGGAAGAGGAAGCTGAGGAGTCAGGCACACATGTCTTTTGTTTTCCGTTTTCCTGCGTCTGTCTTTCTGGGTTGTTTTATAACACTTCTGTGTCCCAGCTTTTCTACAGATCCCTGCCCCTCCGCCCCCTCTAAGGGAAACACTATTGTTAAGGAAAGCTTTAGCCACGTGACAGCGAGGGGCGTGCACTTACAGCTGATTATGTCAGAGGCTGCTTGGAGGCCTCTTTACCTGCCACCTACGTTTCCAGGGAACCCTGAGAGGAACTACTCAGCCCAGGTCTGGGTAGAGGGAACGTGTCACTGCTGCTCACCCGGACCCAGGCTGGCTCGTTACTCCTCTCCCAGCCAAGCCCCTGCTCTCTTTAGGAGTCAGCGCACCGCTTTTCTTTTTTAAATTGTATTTTGCTGCCTCCTCTCCTCGCGAGGCTCCCTCTCTTACCTATCCTCGATGGAAACAAAGTCGTCATGTTTACGACAGTCTCCGAGGTGTCAAGTCCTGACACTAGACTGACTTCCGTTACTGCTGAGCGTACAGTAAGTGACATGGATGGGCTTGCTGCTCGAACCTTAGCTTGCTCTTTCTAAACAGCAGGAATATAAAGCCTTGCCACCCCACCTTTTTCTGTTTAGGGCCTCAGCTGCCTTCTCTGCTGCCCCCTTTGCAGTTCTGGTTTCCTGGCCCCCACTTTGGGGGCAGCCCCGAATGTGGGTGGCTGCATCCTCTGCAGAGAGGTGGTGCTAGTCACCAAGTAGGCTGCCTGGAGACCTTTTCTCTGATTGGCCATCGAGGCACCTGCTTTTGTTTCCTTTCACTGTAGCCATTGGCTCTCGCTGCCCTTTCTATTATCTGTATCCTCCCATCACCCACTCACCCCTTAATGACACGTGGACCCTCAATTGTCCTTCTCCCAGGATCTGAAGTGTCAGATCAAGGGATTAGATTCTTTGAGACAAGGTTGGGGAGAAGCCAGGAAATATCAGTCTACGTTTTTCTCTTTCCCACTCCCCATGGGTAGCTCCAGGACAGGTGTCTTGTTCTGCAAGGCTGGTCTGTTCCGGAAGTAGGTTTCTCTTGAACACCCACTGGGACCCAGACATTTTCCCTGAAAAGGAGTAGCTTCCCCCCCCCCTTCACTTCCCCTTCGTTATTTACCGTGCGAGGCATCCTGAACCCATTGGCTGACTGAGCGCTGTCTGAGGCCCTTCAGCCCAGCACCAGCACCCAAGTCCACGTGCAAGGATGTGTGTGACACAGCCCTGACCTCAGTGGGAACCAGTAGCCAATCAGGTGCCAGGGAGAGATCCTTAGCCAACTGGGGGCGGGGCTTGCGGCTCTTCGGGCAGAAGGCCAATGAGGGGCAGGGCCTGGCATTATGCAACCCGCCTCCCAGCCTCTCGGAGCTTCTCGGTTGCTAGCTGAAACCGCAGGCGGCTGGAGGGCGCTCGAACGGCCAGGTAGGGATCTCTACTGCAATCCTAGGGCTAGTCTTTGTCCCGGAGCTTGGCTAGCTACCCCTTCTTCCAATGTGATGGGTCATTTTCAGCTCTGGCGCTTGGACAACGAATCACTAATCCGCCTTTCTTGTCCCTGTCCACCCCTTCCCCGCCCCTGGGGCCCTAGGTGTTCAACCCTTCCCGGGTTGCCTGCGTTTCTTCCTCGCTCACCTTACCTCCTGCTCTGCGTCTCCATCGCAGCCATCCTAAGCCCAACAACAAACCTTTAGCGAATGTGGCCCCTTACCCTTTCTTGTCACTCGGGCGGGGGAGTCCTCGGGTTTACTCTGGCACAAAGACCCCTTTAGGTTTTTGCTCCCTGCCTTCCTCCCTCCAATTCCTGGCCCCATGCCGGTCGTGATGTCAGCCGCTTCATGCTGGAACATCCTGTTCTCAGTGCTATTGCTAGTTCTTGCTGTTGGCCACAGCCTCCCCTTTTCTCCTGGTGCTTGGAAAATACTTGGGATGGGGGTGTGGTTAGACAGGGAGTAGAGGAAAGAGCTATATGTTGGTTGTTATGTGTCCCCTACCTAAGGCGGCGGTAGCGTTAACTAGAAAAGTAGGGGACTGGAAAAGATGCTTGGGTCCTGCCTATGCCAAGTGGTAACTCCAGTCCTCATGTTCGGAAGTGGGCAGGGGCCCAAGAAAGAAAAGCAGTGTCTTGATCAGAGTGATGAAGCAAGGCAAGAGCTAGAATGGGGGCGTTTCCACAGAGAGGAGAGGCCGTGTATTTCTCCCTGGGGAGGCTAGAACCTGCTCCTGGAGTCCCTATAGCTCATCTCTTCACATGGCTCCTGGGCCCCTTCGGCCCTGGGAATTTGTTAAGATGGGTGACCCCGGGTCTTTGCAAGCCAGTATGAGAGTGGTTTGGCCAGTGTTGAGAGTGGGTCGGTTTTCCACTTCCACAGCAATAGGGGGTGGGGGAAGGGTCGCTCCTGCCCTCCTGTGGTCCCTCCAGCAACCGCTGAGCTCAGCGGCTGACGTCGGTTTCCCAGGCGACCGTGGCTGTGGCGGAAGCGCGTGGTGGGGCCAGGCACATCGACGCGCATGTGCAGCGGGGGTGGCACCGCCCCCGGATAAAATTAGCCCGGAAGCCTAAATATAGGAGGCCATCAGCTCACCCCCTGCTCTGAGAGGCCTCAGAGTCCCAGACCAAGTGGGGACCTGATAAGCATTTGGGGGATAGGAAACCTGCAAGCTTTGTCCCACAGCCATAGTTCTAGTTAATTGTTCAGGCTCTACCCACTCCACACTGGCAGAGGGCGGAAGAGAAGGCCTCAGAGAGTACCTTCCTACCTGTGGTATCCTAAGGGGACCGGGAAACAGAACTTAGCTCTCTTTCTAGTGTTAGCTCCAGGCCTGAGTCCCATCAGTGAGGGACAGGAAGGACTGCCTGTTGCCAGCAGGTGCTCAGCTTCGCTAAACCTTCCTTCTTGGTTTCTTTTTCTAGGTGCTGCGATTAAATTAGTAAGCCCTCAGAGTCAGGCATCCCACCTTCCTTATCCAAGCCTCAAAAGCACCCCGTTGTGCACCCGTGGTGACCTCTTCACCTTCCCTGTCTTGTCCTCCGCTGCATGGCCCAAACATGAGCGGCCCCCTAGAAGGGGCTGATGGGGGAGGAGACCCCAGGCCCGGAGAACCTTTTTGTCCAGGAGGAGTCCCATCACCTGGGGCCTCCCAGCACCGGCCTTGCCCAGGGCCCAGCCTGGCTGATGACACTGATGCAAACAGCAATGGCTCAAGTGGCAATGAATCCAATGGACACGAATCCAGGGGTGCGTCTCAGCGGAGTTCTCATAGCTCCTCTTCCGGCAATGGCAAGGACTCAGCCCTGCTGGAGACCACTGAGAGCAGCAAGAGGTGTGTGCGTGCGTGCGTGTGTGCGTGTGTGTGTGTGTGTGTGTGTGTGTGTGAGTGTGCATGTACTTCGGAGTCTAGCAGTCCTAGCACCGTGCTGTTGATCACATGGCCCTCACCTTGGATTGTTGCTTCTTTTCTAGTACAAATTCCCAGAGCCCATCCCCACCAAGCAGTTCCATTGCGTATAGCCTCCTGAGTGCCAGCTCGGAGCAGGACAACCCGTCTACCAGTGGCTGCAGGTGTGTGGCGTGAGTGCTGTGGGAGATGGCCAGGGGAGCAGGGCTGGACTCTGGGGCTAATGTCTTTACCCCTTCGTTCCTTGTGGGCCTTGTAGCAGTGAACAGTCAGCTCGGGCCAGGACCCAGAAGGAACTCATGACCGCACTTCGGGAGCTCAAACTTCGACTGCCACCTGAACGTCGGGGCAAGGGCCGCTCTGGGACCCTGGCCACACTGCAGTATGCCTTGGCATGTGTCAAGCAGGTGCAGGGTGAGTGGAGCATCCTGACTGTGTGGCTGGGGCATGAATTATTGTAAGTTCCATTCTCTTTACTGAGATGGCTTGAATACCCTTATCCTACAGCTAACCAGGAGTATTATCAGCAGTGGAGTCTGGAGGAGGGTGAGCCTTGTGCCATGGACATGTCTACTTACACCCTGGAGGAACTGGAGCATATCACATCTGAATACACTCTTCGCAACCAAGTCAGTGGCACCTTGGATCCTCTGTTCTCACACACCCTCATCCCCATTCCTACAGCTTCTAAGTTTCCACTTCATCTTGGTCTCCTAGGATACCTTCTCTGTGGCCGTGTCCTTCCTGACAGGCCGGATTGTCTATATTTCTGAGCAGGCGGCTGTCCTGCTGCGTTGCAAGCGGGATGTGTTCCGGGGTGCCCGCTTCTCGGAGCTCCTAGCTCCCCAGGATGTGGGTGTCTTCTATGGATCTACTACACCATCTCGACTGCCCACTTGGGGCGCTGGGACCTCTACAGGTAAAGTGCCCTATGCTATGCAGAGGACGGAACAGCTCCCGGAAGCTGCTGCTATGAGCAGTCTGAACCTTGGCTCTTTTCCTGGGCTCTTCTCAGCCAGGATGGCACTGTGCTTATGGTCATTCTCATCCGTTCTAGGGTCAGGCCTCAAAGACTTCACCCAGGAAAAGTCTGTCTTCTGCCGAATCAGGTAGGTAGGGAGAGTAGGAGGCAGGCCTTCTCTCCTATTCACCCGTTATCTCTGTGATGGACAAGAGGGTGGGTGGTTTTCCCCTGGAAACCTCTAACCTTCATCTTTCCCTCTCCAGAGGCGGTCCTGACCGAGATCCAGGGCCGCGGTACCAGCCGTTCCGCCTCACCCCATATGTGACCAAGATTCGGGTCTCAGATGGGGCCCCTGCACAGCCATGCTGCCTGCTCATTGCGGAGCGCATCCACTCTGGCTATGAAGGTGCTTAGGCTAGGGCCCGGGCCCTGGCCCTGGGGGAGATGGGAGGACGGTTTTCCCTCCAGGATGGGGTGAAGTTAAGATGAGAATCTGGGAGGTACAAGCGGGGTCCTTAGGGTTTAGGAAGGTTGTCAGGAAGAGGGGTCAGGCCGTGCTGAGGTAGGGTAGGATGAAATCACTGAGCTGTGACAGGTGATTCTCAGTGTCATCTCTGGTGTGAGTCACCAGATGACTCAGGCTCTCCGGGGGCCATCGAGCCAGGTCTGAGCTGAGAGGAGGAATGCCGGGCAGCAGACCCTCAGCAGAGAGGAGGGCTGAACAGCTAGCCCTCTGTGAATGAAACCTTCACGTTCTGTGCTGCAGCTCCGCGGATCCCTCCTGACAAGAGGGTCTTCACCACACGACACACACCCAGCTGCCTCTTCCAGGATGTAGATGAAAGGTAAGGTAAAGACATGAGGAAGGTGGGTAACTAGGGCCAACCCGTGGTCTGACAGCTCCTCTCATTGCAGGGCTGCGCCGCTGCTGGGCTACCTGCCCCAGGATCTCCTGGGGGCTCCAGTGCTCCTCTTTCTGCATCCTGAGGACCGACCCCTCATGCTGGCCATTCATAAGAAGAGTGAGTTCTCCTCATCTTGCTCTCCTGCCCTGCTTGTTCCCAGGGTTGCTTAACTGCCCTTGCGGTAATGTCGCTCAATGCTTTGGTCTCTTGTGTGTCTACGTGTGCCTCTCTCTCCACCTTACTTTGTTCCGTTCTCCCACCCACTAACACCACCTCCTTTCCTGCCCCCACAGTTCTGCAGCTGGCAGGCCAGCCCTTTGACCACTCTCCTATTCGCTTCTGTGCTCGGAATGGGGAATATGTCACCATGGACACGAGCTGGGCCGGCTTTGTACACCCCTGGAGTCGCAAGGTGGCTTTCGTGTTGGGCCGCCATAAAGTGCGCACGTAAGTGTGCCATTTCTCTGATCTGGCACTGGGGATGGGGCACTAGGACAGGATCAAGGAAAGGACTGTACACCCTTACCATCCTGCAGGGCACCCCTGAATGAGGACGTCTTCACTCCCCCAACCCCCAGCCCGGCTCTGTCCCTGGACTCTGATATACAGGAGCTCTCGGAGCAGATCCATCGACTGCTGTTGCAGGTGCGAGTTGAGGAAGGCCTCAAGAGTGAAGTGGTCCAGGGGCAGGATGTAGATATCTAACCAACCCATCTTTCTCCTTGTGGCAGCCTGTGCACAGCTCCAGCCCCACAGGACTCTGTGGAGTTGGCCCTCTGATGTCCCCTGGTCCTCTCCATAGCCCTGGCTCCTCCAGTGATAGCAATGGGGGTGATGCTGAGGGGCCTGGGCCTCCTGCTCCAGTGAGTAGCCTTCTCCCAAGTCACCTTTCTCATGGTCCGCTCTCTTGGGACATTGCCTGTTCTTCATGCTACCATTGCCTAGGCTCCCGGGTCTTCTTACTGATACTTGGGCCCCAGGCAGTAGCACCCCAATGCTGCCCAGTGCTCTGCTGTCCCACAGGTGACTTTCCAGCAGATCTGTAAGGATGTGCATATGGTGAAGCACCAGGGACAACAGCTCTTCATTGAGTCCAGGGCCAAGCCTCCTCCTCGGCCCCGCCTCCTTGGTAAGTTGGTAACATAGTAGAGCACAGGGATGGGGATTAAAGCCTCAGGTTCCCCTTACCCTCATTCCTAACCCACTTACCTTTTCTTCTCCTTGTCCCTGCTACAGGTACATTCAAGGCCAAAGTCCTTCCCTGCCAGTCCCCAAACCCTGAACTGGAGGTGGCCCCTGCTCCCGACCAAGCCCCACTAGCCTTGGCCCCTGAGGAGCCGGAGAGGAAGGAAGCCTCCAGCTGTTCCTACCAGCAGATCAATTGCCTGGACAGCATCCTCAGGTAAGGCCTGCCAGTCACCTTCTCTCTCAGGCTTTCTTTCCTGCCCTAGGCCCTGCCCTTAAACTCTTTGCTTTGTCCACCCCAGGTATTTGGAGAGCTGCAACATTCCCAGCACAACAAAGCGTAAATGTGCCTCCTCCTCTTCCTGCACTGCCTCCTCCGCCTCTGATGACGACAAGCAGAGGGCAGGCCCAGTTCCTGTGGGGACCAAGAAAGGTAAAGACAGTGCATGCCTGGCTCCCATTGCCCTGTAGTCCTGGTAATCCCGAGCTTTGACACTCCTGCCTTGGGGGCTCCTACCTGCTCTTCCCGGCCCTCCTTTCTTGCCTCCTGATCTCCAGGTTCCTCCCTTGAGCCAATCCTTCCCCACTCTTCCCTGGGATTCCCTCTCTGGACCTTCCAAGGGATAGGGTGGGTAACCAGTGCCATCTCTCCGCACAGATCCGACGTCAGCAGTGCTGTCTGGGGAGGGGGCCACTCCTCAGAAGGAGCCAGTGGTGGGAGGCACCCTGAGCCCGCTCGCCCTGGCCAATAAGGCAGAGAGCGTGGTGTCTGTCACCAGTCAGTGTAGCTTCAGCTCCACCATCGTCCATGTGGGAGACAAGAAGCCCCCGGAGTCGGGTATGGGCATGAGTGAGGGGTAGTGACTGGGCCCCACTTGATCCCTCTCTTTTCTCCCTGCCTTTTTCCCCCTTCCCCCATGGAGAGAAGGAGGCCACCTTAGCTCCTCACTGTCTACCCTGCTAACCTCTGATGCTTGCTCCCCACCCCCACCCCATTCTTCTTCCTGTGTTCTTACTGTCAGTTGAACCATAAAAGCAGGGTGTAAGGGGAGGGGGACCAACACAGAGGTGCTGACCATAGAGGAACTAAAGCAAGGAATAGGAAGACTCTTCGGAATCTTTGGGTAGACCTTAAACGAGTGAAAAGCAAGATGTGGGCTTCTTTTAGGCAGAGGTGTTACCCCAGGGGTTCCTGCAGGGTCTTGCCCATGGCTGGGGACTGAGCATCCTCTTTTCTCCTGGGATAGTTTTGCATGGGAAGAAAAGTCCAGGACTAGCTCTTGGTGGGGAGGTTGTGGTGTGGATGTGCTGATGTCTGAGATGTTTCTCACCACTTTTTCCCCATCTCACCTTCCTTAGACATCACCATGATGGAGGACCTGCCTGGCCTAGCCCCTGGCCCAACCCCTAGCCCAGCCCCCAGCCCCACAGTAGCTCCTGACCCAGCCCCAGATGCTTACCGCCCAGTGGGTCTGACCAAGGCCGTGCTGTCCCTGCACACACAAAAGGAAGAGCAAGCCTTCCTCAGCCGCTTCAGAGACCTTGGCAGGCTTCGTGGACTTGACAACTCTTCTGTGGCACCCTCCGCCCCTGGCGAGCGAGGTAGGCACCTGGGCCTTCCTTGAGATGCTTTTTACGCAGCCAGCCTAGGGCCAGGTGCTGAGGGTGGACATGTGGTGGTGAGGGAGATGTTTCTGCCCTGGGACCCAGGCTGATGCAGTCTGCACCCTCAGGACCCTGTTTAGACACCTAGATAGCTTCTTCCTGCTAGGCCAGGCTTCCGGGCTGGAAACTGAGGAGGGAAGCTTGGGGGGCTGGCACTGAGACGAGCGGGTGAAAGTGCTCCGTTCCAGGTAAGCTCCTCGAGTCCTAGCCTGGGAACGGCAAAAGTTGCCCTCACATGAGACTCAGCATCACTGATGGCGATCTGCAGAGACTGGGCCACTCTCGGATGGGGCTGGACTTCCAGATGGAAAGTAGTCTGTCTAGGTACCTGCAGGAGACCTCTGCAGGCACCTGCAGGACGTAGGACTGAGGCCTGGCCTATTCTGCCCACCAAATTGCTCCATTGTGAGTTAGGCAGAGCACAGCTTCAACTGGCAGGACAAGTATCCAGGCTGACCCAGCCTGAGGGATTTTGGCAGAAGTACTGAAGTCACCTGCCTATTCATCCGTGGACCCCATTCTGCCTTTTCTTATCCACCAGTGTGCCTCTGTTTTGCACACCCCAGCTTGACCCTCATGTAACCTTGCCCTTCCCTGACTTTTTTCACAATAAACCCCCCTGTCCCCTGGCTCCTGTCATTCGTCCCTGGAACTTTCCCTACTTTCTAGCTTCTAGTTTTTTTTTTTTTTTTTTTTGGTTTTTCGAGACAGGGTTTCTCTGTAGCTTTGGAGCCTGTCCTGGAACTCGCTCTGTAGACCAGGCTGGTCTCGAACTCACAGAGATCCACCTGCCTCTGCCTCCCGAGTGCTGGGATTAAAGGCGTGCGCCACCATCGCCCGGCTCTAGTTTGTTTTTTTGCGTGCAGGCTGAGCAGCTCTTTCGGCCCTTTGCCTGTCCTTCTCAGTGTGTTAGGGCAGTGGAGGTGGCAGGCTCCTTGCTAACCCTGGTCTTTCCCCCACAGGCTGCCACCATGGTCCCATGCCCCCTGGTCGCCGACACCACTGCAGATCTAAAGCAAAACGTTCTCGTCACCACCAGACTCCCCAGCCTGAAGCTCCTTGCTATGTCTCCCATCCTTCCCCTGTGCCCTCTTCTGGACCCTGGCCGCCCCCACCAGCCACTACCCCCTTCCCAGCAGTGGTCCAACCCTACCCACTCCCAATGTTCTCCCCTCGAGGAGGTCCCCAACCTCTTCCCCCTGCCCCCACACCTGTGTCCCCTGCTACTTTCCCTTCTCCCTTGGTGACTCCAATGGTGGCCTTGGTGCTCCCTAACTATCTATTCCCTGCCCCACCTAGCTATCCATATGGGGTATCCCAGGCCCCTGCTGAGGGGCCACCTACTCCTTCCCACTCGCCTTCTCCATCCCTGCCCCCACTGGCCCCTAGCCCCCCGCACCGCCCAGACTCCCCACTGTTCAACTCAAGATGCAGTTCCCCACTTCAGCTCAATCTGCTGCAGCTTGAGGAGTCCCCCCGCACTGAGGGGGGTGCTGCTGCAGGGGGCCCTGGAAGCAGTGCTGGGCCCCTCCCTCCCAGTGAGGAGGCTGCTGAGCCAGAGGCCAGACTGGTGAGCAACAAGTCCCTCTTCCCCCTCTCCCAATGCCCTCAGCCCTTGCCCCTCTTCTGCCTGGTTCAGTTCTCAGCTGCCTGGAGTTGCTGTGGGTGGGTGGGGTCCAAGCGGAGTTTGTGAGTGGAGCAGAACTCAGCTGCCTCCCCTGGGAAGGGGCGGTTCTGTCCCACAGGTGGAGGACGTCACAGTGAACATCAGTGTACATTCTGAGAGTGTATCTGCCTCCCCTGGGAAGGGACGGTTCTGTCCCACAGGTGGAGGACGTCACAGTGAACATCAGTGTACATTCTGAGAGTGTATCTGCCTCCCCTGGGAAGGGACGGTTCTGTCCCTCAGGTGGAGGACGTCACAGTGGACATCAGTGTACATTCTGAGAGTGTATCTGCCTCCCCTGGGAAGGGACGGTTCTGTCCCTCAGGTGGAGGACGTCACAGTGGACATCAGTGTACATTCTGAGAGTGTATCTGCCTCTTGGGGAGGGTCTGCATTATGTTCCCTGCTACTCCTCAGCTCTCTCCTCTCAGCTTGGCCCTGTGTCATGGAGCAGGGAGCACAGATGTGTTGGGTTGGGTTAGGTGTGTCTCCTGGTTCTCCTCGGCAGTAGAAGCAGTTGAGAAGAAGCCACAGCGTTGCCTCCTTACTGCCTTCCTGTCCCCCTCCACCCCTCTCTGTCTCCAGGTGGAGGTAACTGAGTCCTCCAATCAGGACGCACTTTCAGGCTCCAGCGATCTGCTGGAGCTACTACTACAAGAAGATTCCCGCTCTGGCACAGGCTCTGCAGCCTCGGGCTCCCTGGGCTCTGGCTTAGGCTCTGGGTCTGGTTCAGGATCCCATGAAGGGGGGAGCACCTCAGCCAGCATTACTCGTGAGTGCCATCCTCCAGGACTTCCAGAGTAGGACAGAGATGGGGAGGTGGGAAGCTAAGCCCCAGTTTGACCTAATTTGTTAAGACCAGGGGCTGGACACAGTGAGCCTTAGAGGGTGGATGTGTTAGCCAGACTGGCTCCATTGGCCTTCCCCACTCCTCCACAGGCAGCAGTCAAAGCAGCCACACAAGCAAGTACTTCGGTAGCATTGACTCTTCAGAGGCTGAGGCGGGTGCTGCTCAGGCCAGGACTGAGCCTGGGGATCAGGTCATCAAGTATGTGCTCCAGGATCCCATCTGGCTGCTCATGGCCAATGCTGACCAGCATGTCATGATGACTTACCAGGTGCCTGCCAGGTGAGCTTTAGAGGCCTCCTCGTCTTTCCTTTCAGAGCAGCACAGACTAGCCTCCCTGCACGACCCAGATATCTGAGGTTCTTTCTGGGGCGGGTCTGACCTGGAGGTGCCCATCGTGGCATAAGCCCCTGTCCTTTGGGGCCCAGGAGTAGTTGAGAGTAGCTTTCCGGGTATTGAAATCTTACTTGCCGTCAGGGAGGGCACAGAAGACAGCGGGTTAAGGAATTGTGGTTGAAGATGAATGGCAACATCATGGGTCTGGATCCTATCCTCTACCATCCTCACGCAGGGACACGGCCTCTGTGCTGAAGCAAGACCGGGAGAGGCTCCGAGCCATGCAGAAGCAACAGCCACGGTTCTCGGAGGACCAGCGGCGGGAACTGGGTGCTGTGCACTCCTGGGTCCGGAAGGGCCAGCTGCCTCGAGCCCTTGATGTCATGGTGAGAGAAGTCTGGGAAGCCAGGAAGAGACTAGGGTGGAAGAAATTGAGCTCAGGTTCAAGGGATAGAGGAGTAAAGTCTGGTCTCAGTGTCTTTGGATCATTAATTCTGAAGGATGCTAATTCCCTAAATCTGTTGTTGCATTATGTAATGTTAAACCATATTACCTCATGAGTTTTCACAGAACTTGTCTGCCCCCCTCATACCATCCCATAGTAGTGGGGAGCACTTTCTTAAAATTTTTCAGATTTCTGTATATGAGTGTTTTTGTCTGCGTATATGTCTATATAGCACATGTGTGCCTGGTCCTGTGTCCATGGAGGTCAGAAGCGGGAGCTCTGGAACTGGAGTTAAGGATGGTTGAGTACCATGTGGGTACTGATGTCTGAACTGGGCTCTCCAGCTCCTTCACTGGAGGATTTTCCAACCCTGTTAGCCCTTAGCCACACGTGTGGACTGGTTTCTTGGGAGATTATTTTGGGACTCAGGGTTAGGTTAAGGTTGGGATGCTGGGCTTGCCAACTCCCACTGAGGAGCCTGCTTAACTCATGTCCTGCTTTCCCTCTAAGGCTTGTGTGGACTGCGGTAGCAGCGTTCAAGATCCTGGCCATTCTGATGACCCACTCTTCTCAGAACTGGATGGATTGGGGCTGGAGCCCATGGAGGAGGGTGGAGGCGAGGGTGGTGGTGGTGGTGATGCTGGTGGTGGTGCTGGTGGTGGTGAGGAGGCCCAGACTCAAACTGGGGTTAAGGGCTCAAGCTCTCAGGACTCTGCCATGGAGGAAGAAGAACAAGGTGGGAACTCATCCAGTCCAGCTTTACCTGCAGAAGAAAACGGCACCAGCTAGTCTCCATTTGGGGGGTCACTTACAGCAGTCTATGAGAGGCTTCCTTTTCAACCATGTTGGGGTTCTTAGAACTCAAGATATGGCCGGACCAACCAATAGGAAACTGCCCCAGCTTCTCCCCACACAGGGGGCAGGACCCCCCACTACCAGTCCAGGACCCAGGAGCTGCCTCTGGCCTCTTAGCAGAGAGCAGAAGATTTCAGCCCAGTTTGGAGGATTGTCTGTCCCCACCCTGCTGAGGAGACCTTCCCTCATCCAGTTCAGGTGGCTGACAAGCTGCTGAATTGGCCTCTTCAATCTCAGCTAAGCCTGAGTCCCAGTCAGAGGGTTGGGGCCGCACTTATTTATTGGGGGAGACAGCTCACTCTCCTACCTCATCTCAAGATGGGAGGAGGGGAGCCTGGGGTCCATGTATAGGACCCAGGGGTTTTGAACCCCTAGCTGCTCCAGGGTAGGGGAGGTTGGTGGACCATGGAGTCCCTGGTGCTGCCCCTCAGGTGGGACCCAGGTGTTCTCAGCTCTACCCTCTACCAATGGCATTTGTGTTTTTGATATTGTGTCTGTTATTTTTTTTTTTTAAATACAAAATGAAAAACCAAAAACTCAAGACTTTGTGGAATGAAGTCGGGAGTTTGGGTGAGGGGAGGATTGTCCCTACCACCAGCAAGGTTGTAATAGGTGGGTTGATGAGCCCTATTCGGGCTTTGCTCACACAATAGAACTACACTTTACCATTACCTTAGTTAGTTAGCTTGGTTATCCTGCGACGCAGAGAAGCAAGAAGAATGTGGTTAAGGTCTCTGGCAAGCTCGTCTCAGCTACTGTGGCAGAAGCACGTGGGAGCACTGGGAAACCCGTGGTAGTTTAGCTGAATTCTTTAGCCTCACCTCAATACACCAGCGGAAACAGTTCTTCAGCCGGTCAGTTTGGGTCGCTAAGACATCAGACCCCTCACTCCTGCAAGGAAGGAGCCCGAGTGGGTTGAATCGACCGAAGTACAGTTCAAATTTTTGGACTTCACTTTTCCCTGCTCACCTCCCGTCAGTAACAGCTGGTCCTAAAAGCGCCAAGCAAGCCCGTTGGCGCCGTGGCTTAGCTGGTTAAAGCGCCTGTCTAGTAAACAGGAGATCCTGGGTTCGAATCCCAGCGGTGCCTGACTTGTCTGGGATGTCGGCAATATTATTGCCGAATTATTGACGTCTGCCGCGAAGGCGTTCTCTTCTCCACCTAGGCCCTTCCGAGGGCCAGCTTTCTGAGATTCCGAAGCTGCCAGTTCCTCGCGGGAACTGGTTTTACCGGGTACCACCGCGGCCTGCACGCGCACAGCTGCTTTTACAAAACTGCCGAGTCCTCCGAGGGCCAGGGCCTTAATAGGCAGCTATAGTTCCACAACTAGTCCGTGGCCGCACGCGGCTGTGATGGCCGAGTGGTTAAGGCGTTGGACTCGAAATCCAATGGGGTTTCCCCGCGCAGGTTCGAATCCTGCTCACAGCGTAGTAGTTGGTTTTGGTATTAGGTGTTCGTGCTTTGGTTAGCGGAAAAACAGTTCGTTTTCTAGTTCTTTCTTTCTTTGTAGACGCGCTCACTGAGATTAAGCCACCTGGGATCAGCTCGCTAGCGCCCCCGTGCGAAGCTGAAACTACCGTGGACTCAATTCCAAACCACAAAGATTCCCAGCTCCACTCAAAATCTACTCAACCTTTTCCTCTACTTTTCAACTGTGTCATCCGAAACCACGAATCTCCCATTCGCCTCTCCTTCAAATCTATTTTTCATTTTTGAGATTGTAATTTGATTTCATTTCTCACTTCCCTTTCCTTCCCTCCCTTCAAAACCTCCTGTATACTCCTCCCTGCTCTCCTTCAGATTCATGACCTTATTTTTCTAATTGTTATTGCATGCATATAGATATATGTATATACACATATATTCCCAAATATAGCCTGTTCGGTTCGTATAATGCTACCTGTATATGTTTTCTGGGCTGACAACCAGTTTGTACACACTTTCCTGGGGTGGGCCTTCTCTCCCCTCCCAGCTTTTCTTGGTTGTCTACAGTTCTTTGTGCAGAGCTGAGGCTCTGTTTTCTGACTCACTGGGAAGACAGTTTCCCATGGACAGCTACAGCTGCATGCCCTAACCGCCATCCCGCCTCCTCTCCCTGACGAATACAGAAGAACGCTTCTGCTGAAGTATGGCCAACCTCCACATCTAGATTTTCCATCCCTCTGACCCTCGTTGCTCTGTTTTCCATACCATCAAAATTTCCCTTTCGAATGTATTGCTCCCATCAGCTTCCAGACGTGGTGATTCCGTCCACAAGAACAAAAATATCTGCTGTGTGTCCTTGAAAAGTCCTTGTGTTGGCAACTTAATCCCCAGATGTGTAATTTGATGGAAGGTAGGGTCTTAAGGACATTATTTAAACTAGAGGATATCATATGAGTAGAGCTCCCGCCGACTACAGCTTTCTAAGAAGCGACTCCAACAAGTTTACTTGTTCCGTCACATCGTATGATTCCCTCTGTCAACAAGAAAGCCCTCACTAGACATGCTGGCTCCATGTTCTCACGCTTCCCAGCTTCCAGACTACTGAGCTAGACAGACCTCTATTCTTTCCTGATTGTCCAGACTATAGTGGTCTAAGTCAACTCGGGGAAAGGTCAAAAACCAGTAAGACACTGTCTGGACCCTATGCTGTCCTCCAGTTACCATTTCATTCCTTGTTCCTCTGTGTAACAATAAGTGATCTCACTGTTTCTACCTTCCAGTGCTCCTTTGAATCCCCTCCAACCATGTATACACCCTTCTCACCATCATAGCTTCCTTTTGTTAAGGTTACAGATAGCCATTACATTGCAAAAATGGACAAGAGCCAGATGCTTGCCCTTAGAGCCTCTCCACTTGCCTCCCAGCCTCCAACACCCTTCTGATGTCCCTTCTGCTCCATTAGCAGCTTGTTCACAGACTCCCTTTCTGGATCTTAAGTGTTAGGGGAGTCCAAGGCTCAGTCTTCCAGTGGCCTCTCCTCTCTGTGCTTTCTGCTGAGGTATCTCTGGTATCATCATCATCATCAATGTCCTGGCAATGCTTAAGCATGCATGGGCTGCCCGTTTACGGCAGTTCTCCAGTTGTTCCTATTCTGAGCGCTCCTAGATGCTTGTGTTATTGTCATGCACAAGGTTACACAGTCTTCCTTTATGCTGTCTATCCACTGTCTTTTGGGTCTTCCTCTTCACTTTATCCCACACGCTCCTCCAAGGAGTGTTATCTTCAGTTCAAAGGAGGGAACTATTTCCGACGTCAAGAGGCAGATAGGGATACCAAGGGCTGCATTCCAGGCACTAGGGAAGGTTCGATCAGCAGGAGACATAATGACAACAAAATTATAAGTATGTGAGACACTTGTCTTGAGCTGCCTTCTTTACAACTCTGAAACCTGGACAATGAAACGCTCCCCAGAACAGCGGCTGAATGTGTTTGAGATGGCGTGTCTCAGGAGGAGTCTAGGCGTCACACAAAGAGAGAGGCTGCGCAACGATGACATTGAGAAACATCTCCATCTACAGAAGGAAGCCAACTGCAGAACACAGCAAGGGTGCCTGAGATACTTTGGCCATGTTAGGAGAATTTCTGGTCTAGTACCTTTAAATGCCAGATAATACTTTACGTGGCCTCTTGTTTCCATCTCCAGGTCTGCGAATGTTCCCCAAATGCTTCTATGCCTTTCCTCATCTCCTCTTGGCTGTCTAGCAGGGATACACTGTTCCCTACAGCTGCTTCATCTGTGGTCTTCTCAATTTGGTCAATGAGAATTCTATTTCTCTAGTTGATTACACTTAAGACCCTTAGGATTCCCCTTGGGTCTTCTTTTTTCTAACATTCAATATTGATCAGTCAGCAGTTTCTTTTTCTAATATGCAAGGCTTAGCTAAGGATCCCCGAATTCACTATTACATCCTAATCCAGACTTGTCTCTTCCCTGCCATCTCTCACATATCAGTGGCTCAGTCAAGAATGACTGAGGCTGACAATGGTTGCAGGGTCGGGGACGGAGCTCACGTGAAAGGGCGTCGATCCCAAGCATCTCCTGTGGTTGGGGAAGACCTTGAATTTCTGATTCTCCTGCCTCAAGCGCTAGGAAAGGAGTTATGGGAGCCATCATGTCCTGGCACTCCATCTTTCCAGGATGAGACTTTGCAGAATCACAGTTCTCACCCTCTCCTCCCTTTCTCCGCTTTTTCTCCAGCGTACATATTGCCCTCCTCTACCCCTCTCCCCCCCCCCCCCCGCCCACTACCTTGCAAGAACAGAAGTGGGTAAGGACAGAGCTGACTATGTTCGGAGCTGTCTGTGTGGGGCCAGAACAGAGCAGGTAGGATAAACATGCTGAGGCCTGAAGAAATGGCAGGCGGGGTTCACCTTTTATAGCTGGGGTCTTTAAAGTTTATGATATTCTTTCCTGTTGAGACCCTTCCTTGAAACAGACAACAAAATAGAAAAGAAAGGAAGAAAAGCGCTCTTTTCTATTTTATCTGGGTCTGTGATTCCTGTTTAGTTTTGAATCACAGAACAAGACGCCAGGAATCTGGACCACAGGGGTTTGCTTTAGGAGCCTAGAACTCTCCCCTGTGTTTCTGCTTTGGCTTGGACTCTGCTACTCAGGACTCAGGACATCCTAACAAGCACACTTTCCCTCTGAAGGGCAAAAGGGCAAGAACAAGAGGCTGGGAACCCAGGCCTGGGGAGATGTCAAAGTGGGGGACGGGAAGTTAAGCACAGCACCAACTGTACCAGTCTTTGTCTTCTGCATCCTTCGGGGCCCAACGTGTGGCCATGCACTGCCCTCCTCCGAACCTCAGCCATAGGGAAGGTGCAGTGAGACATAGATACCTGGACATGTGCTGATAGGACACAACTACGACATGCCTGGACACGACATTCCTGGACACAGGCTCTTTCTGAAACAGAGGCTTAGATCTTCATAGAGATCCCCCCCCCACACACACAACAAAGGTACACTAGGGACATCTACACAGGCCACATCACAGGCCACACCTGCACCAGAGCAAGGAGTTGGAGTCAAATTACTCAGTTCATTCAACTAGTCTCACTGGAAGGTAACTTTATGTTGTTGTTGTTGTTGTTGTGTGTCCCCTCCCGCCCTCTACAGAGTTTCTCTGTAGCTTTGGCCTGTTCTGGAACTAGCTCTTGTATACCAGGCTGGTTTTGAACTCACAGAGAAGCGCCTGCCTCTTCCCAAGTGCTGGGATTAAAGGTGTGGGCCACCCCTACCCATAGTGCATAAATGAGGTATAAGAAATAATATTTAGAACAACGCAAGAATGTAGCAATTTACATATTTAAAAAGCAGACAGAGGATGAAACTCTGGGTTCAATCCTTAATACTAGGGGGAAAATCTGATAAGCTGTCAGTGAAATAAAACACAGCGAGGAAGCCGGGCGGTGGTGGCGCACGCCTTTAATCCCAGCACTCGGGAGGCAGCGGCAGGCGGATTTCAGAGTTTGAGGCCAGCCTGGTCTACTAGTGCCAGGACAGGCTCCAAAACTACAGAGAAACCCTGTCTCGAAAAACTAAAAAAAAAAAAAAAAAAAAAAAACACAGCGAGGAAAGCAAGACCCTGTCTTAAAAATAATTACAATGATGATTAAACCATAACTAATACTTAACAAGCAGAACACTGACAGATGCCAGGAAAGCACCTTGACTTCTGGTAGACCTGCACAATATTCTCCACAGACTGCCTTAATATTTGTGTATTATTTTTCTTCGTGTGTATGTGAAATTTACAGAATGCTATGGCCCGATTAACACCTTGCTGGAACTTTCCCTAGATTCTATTTTTGGGTTCCTCAATTTTGTTAGCATCATGGTGAAGCAGCTTATGCACTTGAAATTCTCAGACAGGCCTTCAGCAGACTGAGAAAGCCTATTTTCTTAAACCCATAGGTTTATTTTTCTACTCTTCAAAATGAGCATTTCACACGCTTCTCATCAAATGGCCTGTAGCACTTCTGATGCCCATGGGAATAATGGGAATCTGGGGTGGGGTCGGAGATGGGTGGGTTGATGCCAGCATGTGGAGGAGGTGGAGAATGGGCCTCAGGAGCAGGGAAGACCCCTTTCCCATCGAGAGGTGAGAAGATGCAGGGCATGGCATAGGAAAGTGGGGGCTACACTTTCTTAAAAGAACATTTGCTCAAGCTATGATGTCACCTCAAAAGTGGTCTTGTTGCCAAAGCTGGCCTTGAATTCTCCATTGCACTCAATCCCCAAGACCCTCTAAGGCTTCTAAAATCCTGTGAAATGGGCTCTGTTATCTTGTATCCCAATTTACATCCTCCATTCCCCAGTTCTCTGTTCTAGGTTCTTTCTTTAGCTCTCCAACACATCTCTTTTCAACAGGAGGGCTGGGACTCGTGGGTGACCACGTTGAGGTATTATCACCGCCGTGGGGCTGCCTCTGGCCACTCCGACTAAACTAGAAAGCACTCACTGTCACGTGGCTGCACTTTTCCTTACAATCACGGGAAATTACCCTAGTCTATTTTCTGCCTTCTTGGTTGTTTCCTGTCCCCACACCGCCAATAATGCACGTTTCGGGCGAGCTCAGGGCCAATGTATCCCCAAATCCTTACAATAGTGGACACACAGCAGGCACACACAGATCTACGATTGAGCGGGCAAATGTACCACTTGGGCTCGCAGTGATGACAAGATCGTTTACTTTCTCCTAGGACCACGGCTCCAGCTTGGAACTGAGAAGGGAGTGTTGTCACTGACACAGTCCAAGATGAGACTTTTTTTTTTTTTCACCAGGCTGAAAGAGACAGGAGAGGAAGGCTTAAACCGGAATTCAGACTGTGAGAACCTGAGAAGGCCGGGAGGAGGGGTGCGGAGGGCGGCGGCGCGCTCAGGAGGGGAGCGGAAAGGGAGCGCGGGGCGTCAGGGCCCCCGGGTTGCTCACAAGTGGCTTTGGCAGGTGGCCGTGCAGGGTCCCGCCCTCCCCGGGCGCGGCGCGTGCGGGATCAAAGCTGCCGACAAGGGGCGGGCCCGGGAGCTGCGGGGAACCGGGGGTGAGAGCGTGGGAGCGCAGGGTCCCCGCAGGCGACAGGGACCAGGAAACAAGACTAGGCAGCCGGGAGAGGTACAGAGAGGGAGCAGCAGAGGGACGCAAGACTCAGAGGCCGAAGAGACCACCCTAGACCCGGAGAACCCCAGCCTTGAGGCCTTTAAAAAAAAATCAGAGCGAGATGGAGTCGCTGAGAAGCACTCAGATCCGAAAGACCAGAAGGCTGACATGCCCAGGTCCTTGGACCTGGGGAAAAGGCGCTTCAGAGCAGAAAATGCGAGGGAGAGAGAGGAGAGGGAAAGAAAGATCAGGAAGACCTGGTCCTCCCCCACCGAGGGCGGAGAGGACCCCGGGCAGGGATCCCAGCTGCGTGTCCTTTCTGTGGGTTGCGGAGGGTAGGACTGGGGTGTGTGTGTCGGGCAGCCAGAACCTCCCTGGCTAGAGGTGGGAGAGAGGTATGAGGATCTGCCGAGTCAGTGACCAGTTCCGGAGCTTCCAGGGCGGCCGCGGAGACAAAACACTACAGTTCACTTTTGGTTGAAATGTTTAAGAAAAAAAGTTGCTTGCTTGAACTGGAGCCTCATCAATTTAATTTTCTCCTGGTTCGAAAGAAAAAAAACCAAAGCCGTCACTTGTGCATTGGCCGGGAATCGAACCCGGGCCTCCCGCGTGGCGGGCGAGAATTCTACCACTGAACCACCAATGCAGACGGACAACGCTGTTGTAATCAATGTATCTAAAGTTGTCCGAGGCGGAGCTGGCCATGCTCAAGTCTGTGTGTGGAAAGGGTTTGTGAAGGATAGTTAAGGTGGGTGGAGCGCCGGGCCATTCTTTCTTTTCCTTGGATCCGGCCACCGGGCCATAAAGTCATTCCATATGGCCAGGGGCGGCCCCACACCCGGGTGCAAACTGCCCCGGCCCTCGAGCCTCACGTGCAGGTGAGAAAAACTCAACCCCAATCCTGGTTCCCAAGGAGGGGGGCGGCGGGGCCTGCTGTGGCCACACATCTGTGCTCCCATTTGGCTGAAGTAGGGAAGGTGGGATGTACTGGGGGCCCTAATCCCAAATGGGAGCCCCCTTCTTAAGTCTGGGCCCCTCCTGCTCTGCGTTTGGCAAGGCAGCCTCTGCCAGAAAAACCGCTCAGGATGGGGAGGGCCTCTGGAAGTTGTCTCTGACTCCACAACTACCTTCTGGCCCAGTTTGTAGGGTTTGTAGCCCCTGTCTTTATGGTGTCCTTTCCCCAGGTGTTCTTGTCATGCTAAATTTCGGTTTTACCTCCTCAGGCACTTCGCCCTGAAGTCTCTAAGTGTTGACACATTCTTCCGTCGAGGGTCATGCTCTTGGTTTGAGGTGGGTGCGGATCCCTTTTTGTAACCAACCCTTTCTTGTTACTTTTGCAAATCTCACATTTTCCTGCTCCCCTACAGTCACTAGACGCCTCCAGAGGCAAGTAACTCCGGTGCGCTTGTGGTGAGGTTTTCCCCGTTAGCCATACTCCTGAATTTAATTTTAAACCAAATACTTGCAAATGGAAAGATTTCTTCACTCCTACTTATACTTTAAAAGGACTTTATACTTGCTTTTTCTAGAAGCTTCCTTTGCCCCCCCCCCCCCACGCTTAGTCCAGCCATCCTCAAGGAAACCTGTTCTCGGGGCACACGCTTCAGTAATAGCCGCTTGATTGCAGATCCTGCGTTCACTAGGTCTGCAGGGCTAAGCAGCGGAGTGACTGTGGGAACTGAGTAGAAGAGAAGGTACCCGGTGAGCGTTCCCACAGCTAGCTAATAGAATCCCGCAGACTGACCTGCTCTGCGCCTCTAGGGGTTGCTCCTGCCCAAGGCTGAAGAGCGCTAACATTTATTTCAGTGTTGGTGAGGCTATAGTGAACCTCCAAGAAATCTACTCTTCTAGATCCCCAAATTTCATGTCTAAGCGAGTTGTGTCCCCATTCATTTAAACTCCCCCAATATTCCCCTCCCTTCAGTTGAGTCCCGCCTTCTTATACAGCCCCTTAAGGTCCTTAAACCAGCCTGTGGCCCCTTCCTTCCCTTGCTCCCACACTTGGGGCCAGTTCCTCTCCTTCCCCTCCCCCTCTAGTCCCCGCCTTTCCGGGAGCCTCGTGCCGGGGTCTTGGCCCTAGGCATCCTGGAGCAGAAGGGGGCGGGTCCGGGTCCTATCCCTCCTACCCTGCTGAGGCAGGATATAAAGATCTAGGGACCACGCGTTGCGTCCACCACAGGGTCCGGAGGCGCAATGGTCACTCGGGATCGAGCTGAGAATAGGGACGGCCCCAAGGTGAGAGGTGGGAAGGGTGGGAGCAAGGACCCCCTTTTCCCGCCAGAGGACTTAAAGGTCCTAACATTGTGGGTTAGGGGTGAGGATGGAGACACAGGACTGACTGGAAGGACAGAGATGCTCTTGAGACCCAAAGAACCTGTATGAAGAGGACAGGGTCAGAGCCGAATTTGCGTGGTTGGCCGAAGCCGAGGTCTAGGGGTTTATGTTATTGCGGGCTGTGGTTTGTGGCCTGGAGAGCTCCTGAGAGTGCCAGAATTTGGGCACCGTGGTCTATCCTAGCGCTGGGGTGGGGGCGGGAAGCTGAGACAGGTGGATTACCGCAAGTTCGAGGCCATGGAGTGAGCCCTACAAACACATAGCAAGCAAAAGAAACAGAACAACATAAGTTAGAGGACTGAGCCCGTGGAGCAGGGCGGGGACAAAAGGAGGAGAGGATGTGGACGCTCTCCGTCAGTAAGCGGTTGTGAACCCCATCTGACTTACAGAGAAGACTTGGGTTCCAGAAGTGCGAGGCCGGGTGAGAGATTTTAGGAGAACCAGTGGCGACTTCTAGGCGACTGCCTCCAGGAAGTGTGGTCGTGCTCTGTGTCTCCCTTCCACTCTGGGCTACTAACTCTGATCCGTACCGTGAGGGTGGGGCAAAGAACGTCTCCAAAGTTCTTCGCTAATACGCAGAGACCACGCAAGACAGAGATGTAGAGAGAAGAGAGAGTCGCAGACGGGAGACAAGAGGAGGAAGCAGAACTCAGAAGGGGCAGGGAGCGGGGAGAAGAGGGGACGAGCCACTGAAATTCACCAACCCTGGGGCGCTGGGAAAGAGGCAGTGAGAGTGGACGAATGGATCAGCCCTAGGCAATCAGGGGTTGAGGGGAAAGGGACGCCGGGGGGCTTTCCCAGCGGCAGGATCGGACGCTCGCGTGGCGGCGCTGAGTCTCGGTCCGGTCGGTCCGCTCTCCTTTTCCCGCTGGTCACAGATGCTGAAGCCGTTGGTGGAGAAGCGGCGCCGGGACCGCATCAACCGCAGCCTGGAAGAGCTGCGGCTTCTACTGCTGGAGAGGACCAGGGACCAGGTCAGTTCCACCGCCGACCCCAGGCCCTTTAGTGTGTCCCAGGGCTTTCCACTGGGATGGGGACATAAGCTGGAGTGGTGACCCTGGTTCTAAGGCGTCCCGACCCAAGCCTGGCCTTTGAAATCCCATCCCACACCCCCTCTCGCTCTCAGAATTCGATCTTCGCCACCTTGTGGGTCTGTAAGCTTCCTGTCTGGCTCTGTAAACTGAGCTTCCAGCGTGCCTCAGTTTCCCTCTTTGGGTTTCTAAATGTCCTCATCTACCTCCTGCCCCTGGAGCAGCCAGCTTCAGTTCTGCGGTGGTTTTCACCATCCGGGTTGCTGTTTCCTACACACTCCTCACAAGTTGGGAAATGGTTCCACTCCCTCAGGTTGGACAGTCTCGTCTCAGGGTGGGACAGGGACCTTTGTTGATCACCTCCACATTCGGTTGCGAGTCATGGGGGCACCCGCAGCTCCCGTATCCGCCCCTCCCTTCTTCCCCCAGCCACTTTCCCCCTCTCTCCCCACCCCTTTCTGTCTCTGCGCCCCGCCTCCCTCCGTCTGTAGAACCTCCGGAACCCGAAGCTGGAGAAAGCGGAGATTCTGGAGTTCGCCGTGGGCTACTTGAGGGAGCGAAGCCGGGTGGAGCCCCCGGGTACAGCGCGGGAGTTGGGGCAGCGGAGGGCGGGAGGGTGGGTGCGAGCCAGGAAGGCTCGGGCTGGGGAAGGGGCGGGCTCCGCGGGGGACGGAGGCTTGGGGGAGCGGCCGGCCATGCTCCGAGGCGAGGTTAATGACACCTGCGCGTGTCTGTCTCTGTGTCTCTCTCGTTCCCCTCCTCTACACGTCCATCTGATCTCCCGTCTCTGTCTGTGCGCCCGTCTGACCTCGGGATCTCTGCGCCCCGCCCCTTCCCTCACCCCCGTTGGGCCCCTCCCCTGCCCGCCTGTCCTCCCGCCGGCTGCACCAGGGGCTCCCCGGTCCCCAGGCCAGGACGCCGAGGCGCTCGCCAGCTGCTACTTGTCCGGTTTCCGCGAGTGCCTGCTTCGCTTGGCGGCCTTTGCGCACGACGCCAGCCCGGCCGCCCGCTCCCAGCTTTTCTCCGCGCTGCACGGCTACCGGCGTCCCAAACCGCCCAGGCCAGAGGCCGTAGATCCAGGGCTCCCAGCGCCGCGCCCACCGCTGGACCCTGCTGCACCCATCCTTGGTCCCGCGCTGCACCAGCGCCCCCAAGTGCACCAGGGCGCCCCTAGTCCCCGCTGCGCTTGGTCCCCATCCCACTGCTCCCCTCGCGCCCGGGATTCCGGCGCGCCGGCGCCCCTCACCGGACTGCTGCCGCCGCCGCCGCCGCCTTACAGACAAGACGGGGCGCCCAAGGCCCCGCCACTCCCACCGCCCGCCTTTTGGAGACCTTGGCCCTGAGCTTTGGGGGGCTGGGGCGGGGGTTGGAGGTGGGGTAGAGACTCCAGCCAGAGGGCAGGAGAGGGATCCGGGCGAGGAGGGGAGCGGGGCGCGCGGGCTCAGCGCGCGGGTGAGATGTGGTTTATATTAGAGTATCTATATAAATATATATTTTCCTGTCCCTTTTCCCTGCCCCGCTACCCTGTGTGTAGGATTGTACCCTCTCTACCCCGGCCCAGTCCCTTCCCGAGTCCCTAGTGCATGGAATAAAATGGTTATTAAATCCCGGTGTGTCCCCTAGCCAGGGGCCTGCCTCTATGTCGTCGTCACGCCCCTACCCTTCTCCCACCTTTAGGCCTGCTCTCCACGGCCCAAGCCCTGGGGCAGACAGGTAAGTAAGGAGCCGTACGACAGACGGAGGTTGAGACTGGACTTGAAAATAAAGTGGGTGTTTTGTTTTTTAACGAAAGACAAGATAAATAAAACCGACTCTGGTGGGATTCGAACCCACAACCTTTGAATTGCTTTTTCGTCACTAGAAGTCCAATGCGCTATCCATTGCGCCACAGAGCCACCTGGCGGGCGGCGCCTTCTTCCAGCATACGGAGACTAGCATAGAGAACAAGGGTAGCGCGGGAGAGTGTGCACAAAAATTGGGCCGAGCGTCGTAGGAGCTGGAGGCGAAGGGCTCGGAGGCCGGCGGGATGAGGTGTAGCCCCCGCGTGAGCCAGGCGGGCATGAGGGTGGACGCAGGTGCAAGGAGCAGGGACGGACAGTCACGGGATGTGAGCTCGCCAGCAGGGCACAGCTCAGGTTGCTCCTTGCGCTACCGAGCGCAGACTTGCGCGGTTCCCAGGCTTGATCCCACTCAATAAACGTGCTTTGTAGTAAGTCTCTGTGTCTCCCGGTTCGTTTGTTTAGCCTCTTTACTAAGTCGTTCGGGGTCCCTGTGGTTCCTCATCCCGAGTTTGAAATACACAACAAAGAAATTTCGCGTCGGGTTTCCGGTTGTGAGGCTTGCACAGCTGTCCTACTCTCTTAGGAAGACGACGGGAAATTGCAGTCTTCGTGCGGGTAGCGTGGCCGAGCGGTCTAAGGCGCTGGATTTAGGCTCCAGTCTCTTCGGAGGCGTGGGTTCGAATCCCACCGCTGCCACATCAGAGTTTTTCTCCAGAGGCGCTCTGGCTTGTACTACAGTAGTAGATGCTGTTAATTAATTAATTATTAAGCCTCTGCTGTTATTATTAAGGCGTCTAATATTAAATTTTATGACAACCATTGCTTGGCTAGTGTTTCAGCATTAGCTTTTTACCTTTGGCTTGCCAACATAGCGCTAGACCCATTTCGTATTCATACACAAGATGTGTAAGCAACCTTAGAAGTGACCTGTTTATAACCTATCTCCATTGTAAACATTCCTGTAAATATACAGTGCATTGTATTGTATTTTGTATTGTATATTCAAGTCCAGCGCAGATCCCACTGTACGTAAATTATTTTCTATAAGTTCTACGTGATAGTCGGTAATACAGAGTTAAACTACTCAATATAAAAAACAGATAAATTTCAAAGTTATTAAGTTGATTACAAAAAAAGAGAAAAGATAAGGTTCCACCGAGATTTGAACTCGGATCGCTGGATTCAGAGTCCAGAGTGCTAACCATTACACCATGGAACCCCCTTCAAGTCCTCACCTTCGGATATTATATACATTATTCTACATTCTGTTTTGCGTATCATTCCATTTTTATCATTTACCACAACGAAACAAAGCAATGGCATGAAAAAGTCAACTGCTAGATGTGGTCATAACCCGAGATATGAATGCTTCTTCTAAACCTGAAGATTACAAAAGAAGTTCAAAAATTAAGTTAAAATTGCTTATTTTAAAATACCAACTTCAAGTTAAAGTAAGATTTTCAAATACTATATTAATTGAAATATATTATTAAAAGCAATTTTGTCAATTCCTTTTTACTCTTCTTGCGGCTTTTCGGAAAATTAATCTCATACTCGTGGTTTACACAGACACTGCTCTTCCCTTTTATCATCACTCATCGGCATTTTGTTCCCAATTCACAAATCTACATCTCTTTTTAAAAGAATTATTTTGTTACCACATCGCTCTCGTAAAACGACCTGACAGTCGCAATTTGTGGGTAGAGTTTTACAAAAACAATAAGCGCCCGAACAGGGACTTGAACCCTGGACCCTCAGATTAAAAGTCTGATGCTCTACCGACTGAGCTATCCGGGCCCTGGCCTTAGTCTCGCACTCTTTTCTAAAAGAGTATTTTCAGGTACATCTGTCGTCTACATTCACCTAGATGATAAAAGCTGTACTTTCCTGTCTAGGATCCTGACTTGAGGCCGCTCACCTGCTTACGCCGGCGCCTCACGGGTCTCTTTAAGACGGTAGCCAGGGCGGGAGCCGCGCAGGCTGGAATCCCGAGGCGCCTAGACCGGCCACGCGGGGCCGCTGCGGTCTACGGGTTGCTCTGGTCCAGCCTACCTTTCGTCCCTCGCCCTTGTGACCTAGATCCCGGCTCCTAGGGCACGTGGTTGCCTCCCACGGTCGGCAGGCAGGCTGAGGGAGGGCTTGGAGCGTAAAGAATGTCACACGGGCCCTCCAGCTGCGGCCCGGCAGGCCTCCATTCACTAGGCTGGCCTTGTTCCACCGGCGCCACAGAGATCGGAAATACCATAACCTGGGGACAGAGAGGGGACTAGGCTTGAGGAAGAAACGGGTGTTTGGGTGGTAGGATGGGGACCATGACCACCTGCCGCGTGCTGAGAGGAGCGTCCTGTTTACTTGGTTGTTGCTGAGGTCACGTGTGACTTATGGGTTGGTGCAGTTTTCCGACGTACGGTGTGATTCACATGGTTGATTCACATGTAGGAATTCTGGTGCTCTCGTGCCCGTTTCTGGTTTGGAAATAGGAGGAGAAGGGTCTGGGTGGAAACAGGGGAGAGGGTGAACATGGGTCTCAGGAGGTTAGTCAAGCCTCTGATCAGGCAGAGGGTAGTGTCCCAGTCACACACGCGTCACCTCCTCCCTGTCTCCCTCTCAGCATTTGGTTCCTCCTCCCTTCTTCCCTCCCTCCTCGATGGACCTAGTCTCCTGATATCCATCTGGATGAGCCAGCCAGAGGGACCGGCTGTGTCAGAGGCAAGCAAACAAGTATTAGGGTGCCAGACTGTGGGCGGGGAGAGTACTCCTGATCTACCAGTGAAGCTCCGGTGAGAGAGAGAGAGAGGGAGCCCAGGAACATCTCAGAGCTGGGCCCTTCTCCAGGCTCACCCTCCCCCAACCCCAGGAGACGACCCCGCTCTGCCTGTAGCTCACCTTCTCTGGGCCAGCTACTGTTTTCGGGTTATCGGGTCCCAGCATGGCAGTTTACCGCCTGTGTGTAACCACTGGTTCCTACCTGAAGGCTGGCACACTGGACAACATCTATGCTACTTTGGTGGGCACCTGTGGTGAGAGCCCCAAGCAGAGGCTGGATCGTGTGGGCAGGGACTTTGCCTCTGGATCGGTGAGTACACAGGAGAGATTGGGGACCTCTAAGGAACAGACCTCACTCACGGGGAACCTGATAGGGCTAAGGATTACTCTGGTTGAATTCCTCAAGTCTTGCTGGACTCAGGATGATGACCATAACTTTATCACCATTTCGTTTGTGGTCCCTGCCTTTTGAATGATGAGACAGGGCTGTGGAGAAGGAGCACTTACAAGCGGCTCTGAGAACTTTCCCTGGCTTCCTGACACCTCCTCCAATTTATTGTTGTTGTTGTTAGTGGTTTTTCCAGACAGGATTTCTCTGCACAACCTAGGCTGTCCTGACGCTCACTCTGTAGACCAACCAGGCTGGCCTCGAACTCAGAGAACTGCCTCTTCAGCGCTGGGCTTAAAGGCGTGCATCACCACTGCTTGGCCCGGCTCCTCCCATTAGTGACCCTAGAATTTTGCCAAATAGCTTCCTCACTTTGACCACGGATTTCCTGTTCTCTGGAAGGGGTCTGCTTCCCCCTTTTCAGCCGCTAGGAGAGTTTGCCCTACATAAAAGTGCCCTATTGGTCAAGGAGGCTAGGAATGCTAGCAAAACGCCGCAAGGCACTGGGTGGTGCCTGTTTCTATATGAAGACAGGCTTTTTCTCATTCACGCAAAGGAGCCGCATGGATCAACAAGTGCTCAGGCTTATCTGCCAGAATAAGTGGAGGTTCTAATGCACCTTTCCTAGTGCAAAGATGCCGCGGCAGTCCCTCCTCTCACTGTCTTGCTTGCGCCTCCATCACTCTAGGTTCAGAAGTACAAGGTGCGCTGCGCAGCAGAACTGGGTGAGATCCTGCTGCTGCGCTTACACAAGGAGCGCTTTGCTTTCTTCCGCAAGGACCCCTGGTACTGCAGTCGCATCAGCGTCACTGCCCCAGATGGCACGGTGACTCACTTTCCCAGCTATCAGTGGATTGAGGGCTACTGCACCGTGGAGCTGCGGCCAGGAACAGGTGGGCCAGGGCCAGGGACTGCACAGTACTGCAGCAGCTTCTTTTGGGATTAGGAATGAGTCTCTCAGAACTCAGGGTGTAGGGAATAGGACTGGGGTTAGGAATGCTGGGATCTAAAAATAAATAACTTTTGATAAAGAGCATTGTTAAGCCCTGACATACACGGGCTTTCTGAGTAGTGTTTCTTCCTCTGGAGGCACACACAGGTGGGCACACACAGGCGGGCACACACAGACAGGCACACACAGACAGGCACTCATAGGCAGGCACACACAGACAGGTACACACAGACAGGAACACACAGGCAGATACACAAAAACAGGCACACACAGGCAGGCACACATAGACAGGCACACACAGGCAGGCACACACAGACAGGCGCACACATAGGCAGACGCACACATAGGCAGGCACAAACATACAGGCACACACAGACAGGCACACATAGACAGGCACACACAGACAGGCACACAGACAGGTACAGACAGGCGCACACATAGACAGGCACACACAGGTGGGCACACACAGATAGGTACTCAGGCAGATACACACAGGCAGGCACACACAAACAGACACATACAAGCAGGCCCACACGGATAGGCACTTATAGACAGATACACCAGATGCAGACAGATACTCTCACACCAGGCAGCTGAAAACCCATGGCATCCCGCTGCATTTCTCTAGAATATGTTTCTCCAGAGCTCAGAAAGTAATTAACTCACAAGCTACATTTCAACAGGTAGAAAAGCCATGGGTATTTAGAGAACTTAGCTGCAAAGACCCTGTGCCCTACTTCCTTCTAGCTTTTCTGGTGGGGATGAAGTGTCTGGGAAGTGAGCTAGGCTCTCTTGTTGAATTTTGGATTTCAAGAATACTGGTGTAAACTCTTTCTGCTTCCAGAACTGTCTGTTCCACAGAGGCAAACTCTAGGGTTGCCGTGTATGTGTGTGTTTGTGTGTGTGTGTGGTGATATGTCTCAGAGGTGAGAGATGGGTACTCTGTGTAAAGTGAGGCAACCGAACACAATCCACAGCCGACAAAGCACTTTTCATGACTTTACTATCAATCCCCACTCGCCATCAGAGAGCAGGTGGCTTCATTAAAATGTATTTATTCACAGTTATCAAGTGTGTGCTGTGAACACGATGCCAGGCACCAAGCCAGACCCTGGGAGAACATACAATGAGTGGGACATGACTGTTGTCCTCGAGGAGACAGACATGCGCAGATAGGAATATGGCAATGGCGGATGGACAAAGAGCGTGTGGACGTTCCCCAAGTATGCACGTGGAGATAGCATGGATCAGGACTTAGAGAGTTCAGACACATTGTCAGTAGGAAGCAGTTTGAAAAGACATTGATATGAAGACTGGTTTTCATTCCCTACAGCAAGAACCATCTGTCAAGATTCCCTTCCCCTCCTTCTGGATCACAGGAAACGGGAACTCCAGGCCCGCCAAGAATGCTATCGGTGAGGATGGCCTACTTTGACTTTTAGCCACCATCTTTATTCAGCCTTACTCAGATTGTTCCTAACTCTGACTTCAGTTAAAACCGTGGGACCTCAATTCTGATCTGCATCGTCTCTCAAACTTAATTCCACTCTAACACTGATCTTGAGTCTGGACCCAGACTACCAATACCAACAGTCACCTTGGACTGGGAACACAGCTGTGTCTCAGGAGTTGAGAGCTTGCCTACCATTTTCTAGGTCTCAAGTTTGATCCCTCACACACTCACATAAACCCCACATCTGCCGGGCCCTGGTGGCACACGCCTTTAATCCCAGCACTAGGGAGGCTGCAAGTTCAAGTCCAGCCTGGTCTACAGAGAGAGTTCCACAATAAGCAAGGCACAGAGAGACCCTGTCTTGAAAAAAACAAAACCCAAATTCAAAAACCCCCCAAAAAACCAAAAGAGCCTCCTGCTAACCACAACAAGAAAACAACCCCCAAATCCAACACTTATCCAAGACCATCAAATTGCCAGTCTCATCCTCTGGGTGGCCCTGATGGAACCCAGGTCCCCACATTGGAAACAGCACTCCACTTACCAGTCTTAGTGCCCCCTCAAACTCACCAGGTAGCCCAGGCTGGCCTATCTCAGCCTTCCGATTGTCGGGATGCCAGGTGTGTGCCATCACACTCGGTTTATCTTAATAATAACAGAAGCCCATCTCTGGGGCTTAGGGATGTGGTTCAGTCATACAGCCTGTGCTTAGCACGCACAAGATCCCGAGTGTCGCCTCCCTATCTGAGGTTCAGTGCCTTCGCAGAGAAAATCCAATTCTTCGTCACATAGCCAGAAAGCTGCAGTGGTCACCTGAAGTCATACTTTTAGAAGCTAAGGATTCTGTTCATCCCAAGATGACCCTACCTCTTCTGCCTCCTCCCCTGGGCAGCTGGAAGATCTATGCCCCCGGGTTCCCTCGCATGCTGGATGTCAGCAGCTTTGAGGAGATCGAGTCAGATCAGAAATTTGCCTTGACCAAGACAGTGCCTTGTGCAGACCAAGATGACAAGTGAGAACCAAGGCTTGGAAAGGGGGTGGAGGGGCGGGATGCAGATGGTTGCTGAAATGGGGCCTGGCGGCATGGAAGGGGGTATCGGAGCCTCTAAGGAGGACAGTTTATTCACCTCTTAGGAGCACGGGGTGGGGGGAGGGCAGTGATTGTCCTGAAGTGTTTGTGGAGACGAAAGCCCTTCCTTCTGACTGGGAGCAGAAAGGGCGTGTTGAGGCGATGAGTGGAGAACTAGAACATCCGGGGACGAGACTGAGAAAAGGAATTGAGGGGGACAGGCTCCAGACCCACCAACTGGGTTCTGTTCTCTCTACCTGCCTCTCCTCAGCCCTGGGAACCGGTACCTGCCCGGCTTTCCCATGAAAGTTGACATCCCGTCCCTGCTGCACATGGAGCCCAACATCCGCTACTCAGCCACCAAGACGGCCTCGCTGATCTTCAATGCCATTCCTGCGTGAGCGTGTTGCCTCTTCTGCCCTTCTGCCCACTGTTCCTTCTTCTCTACTCCTGCCACGGGCCCTCACAGGACAGGCCCCAGCTCTTCTCTCTGCGCCCATTTCCCTCCCACAGATCTTCACAGCCCTTTTTCCTTCCTCCCAGGCTCCCTTAGCCTTGTCCTTCGGTCCCTATGTCTGTTCTTCAGGGCACTTGCTCTGGGCAGAGCATGGGTCTCAGGGGCCATAGGAAGTAGGATAGGGAGGCTCTGTCCCTAGTCTTGAGGAGGTGAAGCCAGACCATGTCAGGTTCAACTCCAAAGCCCATATTTTCTGGATGTTTAACTATAATTTTTTTTGCTTTTGTTTTGTTTTGTTTTGTTTTGTTTTTTTGAGACAGGGTCTCTCTACATAGCCTGACTGTCCTGGAACTCACTGTGTAGACTGTACCACCATGTCCTGCCTAACGTAACTTTAATTTTTACAAAGTCTCTGGACAATTGTCTGAAGGGTAAAATGACCCACTTACTAGGACATCATAAGTCTAAAATTTATGATTTTTTAAAAATTTGTGTATGTGTCTATGTGAGTTCTTGCCATACGTGTGCAGGTGCCCACAGAGGCCAGAAAATGGCATCAGATCAGTTACAGGTGGTTGCCAGCTACTCAGTGTGTGTACTGGCTCTTGAACCCAGGCTCTTTGAGAGAAGCTAGCACTCATAATCACTGAGCCATCGTAAGTTTTAAGGAAAGGCAAGTGAGATAATGCCAAGCACAAAATCCATCGATAGAGGGTCCCTTCAAGGAGATGCCTTTTGGTAGAGGGAATCCGCGGGACCACTAAGGAGGCATGCATGTGGTTAATGAGCTGTTGGGCGTTCATGATCAGTTTAAGTCGATGGCTAGGATGTTCAGTGTGTAGGACCAGAGGGAGGAGTCCCGTAGCCCCTGGGTACAAGAAGAAGACGGAGGCTAGCTGGGTTTAGGGTGTGGCTCTTAGTTAGAAGGGCTGGATTGAAACAAGCCTGGCAGGGAAGAGGTGAGAGGACAGCAAGTGATGGCTGAGTCCAGGGTGGGGACAATGAGCCAAGGGTTCTGGGAGAAAACTCATCTGGAGTTGCATGTGGAGGCTCAAAGGAGGACAAGACAAGAACCGGGTCTTCACTTCTGGTGCAAGTGTGTCTAGAATGTTCCTGCACATGTGTGTCTAGGATGATTCTTTCAAAAGAGGGTGGAGGGAAGCAGGAAAGATTGTCTGGGATGGACGTCTTTTCCAGCAGCCACAGGGAGCTCAGACTCCAGGACCAGGATGTACTACCAAACTCAGTCAGGACAATGGGGCATCAGAGGATGTAGAGATGAGAAGGGGTCACCAGCTGGGGGCTCTGAGCAAGGTCAGAGGGAAGAGGGGCTGTTCTCAGGCAGCCTTGCAGGAGTTTTGGGGGGGGGTCAAATGAAGGGCAAGATCAGGTATGTCGTTGTGAAGGGCATTTGTGGCAGGCCCTTGAGAGAGAAAGTGTCTTTTTGCGTATTTGACTCCTCAGCCTCTGCCTTCATGACTGAGGGCTTCCAGGTTTTCTCTGTAGCTCAAGGAAGCCTTGAGAGTGTGATCTTCCCACCTTAGCCAGATGAGTAGCCGGGACTATATATAGGTTTGTGAGTAGCAGGGACTATATATCGGTTTGTGCCTCTAGGCTTAACTCTGCCTCGTTCATTTGGTTGTGCCTGAAAAGCACTCAGCAAATGTTTGTGCAGTGAGTGTGCCAGCATTTAAAGTGAGCGTAGATGACCTTGACCTTGGGTCTGTAAGGTCATGAATCCGCTCCCACCCTCTGCCTTCCTCAGCTGTCCACACTCTTGCACAGCTGTCTTAGCGACTGCTTGCTACAGACCTTCCCATTCCCTTTCCCTTAGTTCAGCTCATTTGGTGGGTGCCCACGAGGAGATGGGCGTGGCAGGGTGTACAGAGCCGAGTCCTTTTCCTTAGGAACTCACAGTAGGATGATGGGAAGTAACAGATGCACAGGGAGCTGTGAGGTTTCATGGCATGTGGGGCTTTATCTTAGAAGTTTGAAGAAAGCAGGTCAAAACACCAGTGCCGGTGGGTCTGTCCACAAACGCCCTCCTTCCTCTTAGGGATGGCTGGGTTTGAAGCAGGACCCTGACGTCTGCAGGGTTTCACATGAGTGCTAGCCTTTTCTCCCATGTGGGTTGTTAGGCACTTAAAATTGGGAAATGGCCCTATTGTCTCTCTCCAGGCTGGGCACAGTAACTCCTACTGCCCCCACCCCCTGCCAGTTCAGCTCTCACCTTCTTCTGTCCCTCAGATCCCTGGGCATGAAGATTCGTGGTCTGTTGGACCGGAAGGGCTCCTGGAAGAAGCTGGATGACATCCGGAACATCTTCTGGTGCCACAAGACCTTCACTTCAGGTGTGCAGGGCCAGGCAGGGGTGCCAGTCTTTTACTGTATGCTCATGCCGGCTGCTGGATTCCAACGGGCTGGGATCCTGGCTTCATCACTGGCATCCTTCAGATTTTCCTCAGGAGCCCAGGAACCTGCTTAGGCAAGGATAGGAGAGAGGATATAGAGAAACTCTACTCAGCCAGAGGAGACCCATGGTCATTTAAGATGTCCTGATTTTGATCAGAGCCACATGACTCCCTTCCCTACTCCTACTGCCAGGTGTTCTGGAATTTGGGGTCAGAGAGAGAGAATTTGGTTCTCGTGCCGGCACTGCCACTCGAGTGGGCAAGCCACGCGGCCATACGGGCCCTCAGGGTCCAGTATTCAACTGAAAATGTAGATCTGTGCACCTCGTACTGTTCCTGGGGGGAGAACTGAAGCCATAATGAGGAGCGAAGGGCTGGGCAGGACCGGAGTTTGGGAAGTAGTTTCCAGACCTACTGGTTCCCTCTCTTGCCACCCCCCAGAGTACGTCACAGAGCACTGGTGTGAGGACAGCTTCTTTGGGTACCAATACCTGAATGGTGTCAATCCTGTCATGCTCCATTGCCTCTCCAGCTTGCCCAGCAAGCTGCCTGTCACCAATGACATGGTGGCACCCTTGCTGGGACCAGGCACCTGCCTACAAACAGAGCTAGAGGTGGGTGAGGGCCTTGGCAGGGGACCTAACAGGAGGGAGTAAGGTGGGTTGCCATTGGGGACTAGGGCTGTATGTGGAGGGTAGAGGTGGAATAGTCCCCGTCTGTGGGCCCCATCCACAGGGCAGGCCTGCCTACTTTTCAAGAACAGATATGGAGGAGGGCCCAGGTGGGATTTGGGATGGTTTGAGACCTGTTTTAGGGTCTCAGAGATCACAAGTGTTGAAGCCAAAGATAGCTGCTTTAGGACAGGCCAGCCACAAGACTGGCAGGTGTAGCAGGAACAATGACAAAGAACGAGGAACTCTGAGGACCGGAGCAGATGACAGCCTAGTCTCTGTAACAGCCAAGCCCTCAGACATTCTCCGAGGCTGGGGCCATGGTTGGTAAACTCATTGAGTATTGCTTTTCCTGTTGTTGGATACACTGAGGTCAGGTCTCAGGAGGGGATTCCTTCCGAGCTGAGAGAGTAGGATGGACAAGGTATTGGGGGAGGAGCAGAGGAAGTCGGCTTGTCCAAGCCCAGAGGCCGGATGAGGGATTCCACAATGACAGACTCATCTAGACCTCATTCCGGGCATTCTGGGAAGGGTGCGGTACTGAGCGTTGGCCTTTAGTGCAGGTAGCAAGAATTGTTGAATCTCAAGCTGAGGACCTCAGCTCCTCCTGTTGCACAGAGCAGAGAGGGAAGAGAGACATGCGGCGGGCGGGGGATGGTGGTGTGGGCGGAGGGCTTGTTAAGTCTCTGTGTGCCTTCTGTAGAGGGGGCATATTTTCCTAGCGGACTACTGGATCTTGGCGGAGGCCCCTGTCCATTGCCTAAACGGTCGCCAACAGTACGTAGCAGCTCCACTCTGCCTGTTGTGGCTCAACCCTCAGGGGGTTCTGCTGCCGTTGGCCATCCAGGTAAGCCTGGGGGCGAGAGTTTGGTGGGTGGAGCCTCAGGCTAATAGGTTTGAGCCACACCTCTTACTCCTCTCGACAGCTCAGTCAGACACCAGGACCGGAGAGCCCCATCTTTCTACCCACTGACTGCGAGTTGGACTGGCTGCTGGCCAAGACGTGGGTGCGCAACTCTGAGTTCTTGGTGCACGAGAACAACACGCACTTTCTGTGCACGCATTTGCTATGCGAGGCCTTCTCCATGGCCACACTGCGTCAACTGCCGCTCTGTCACCCAATCTACAAGGTCCGCGGGACGCAGGGTCCGTACTAAAGGGGGCGGGGCATCCAGGCCTACCCTGACCTTCGGTTCACGTGACCTCGTTCCTTTCGCAGCTCCTGCTTCCCCACACTCGCTACACGCTGCAGGTGAACACCATCGCGAGGGCCACGCTGCTCAACCCAGAAGGCCTCGTGGACAAGGTACAGTCTCCCCGCCACGACCATAAGGCCACGCCCCTAAGCGTGCTTTGCCCCGCCCACAAGTTTTGCTCCCGCTTGCATGACCCCTTGTGTAATCCTCTCCAGCCTCTTCCCATAAGCTACGCCTCTTTGCAAATCTCCTGTTTGCCCCTCCCCTAAGCCTTGACCCAGCTGGCCACTCCCAGCCGCGGGTTACACACCCTCAAAAGTAGGTTCAATGGGCTAGTCGACCTTAGCTCAGCCCTGCTCCCCGCTTATCCTGAGATCTCACCTCTCCTGCGTTGTCGCTCTTGTAGTTATCAGTACCTCAAGGTCCCCTCCCACGCATCCCGTAGGTCCTCAGTCCGAGAAGCCTACATTAAGCAGGCCCGTATGAGTATTTGATCTGTGGTCCTTGACTGCACGATAAATCACACATGCCCGTCCCTGAGCTGAGCCATTAGTCCAGCAGATCTCCGGGCACTGTGGGTGGGGTGTGAGCCAATTTGGGAAGTCCAGCTGTGTGCTGTGTCCCCAGGTCACTTCCATCGGCAGGCGCGGCCTCATCTACCTCATGAGCACAGGGCTGGCCCACTTCACCTACACGGATTTTTGCCTTCCGGATAGCCTACGGGCTCGCGGGGTCCTGAACATCCCCAACTACCACTACCGGGACGATGGCCTGAAGATCTGGGCGGCTATTGAGAGGTGTGGGGACCCTCAGGTCCTTCCAGCCACCAAGGTCTCGGGACCCAGGGGGCAGTGTGGACTCCTGCGTTCATGTCAGTTGGCGCTCTTGAGGCCTGAGTCTCTAGGTGTTCTCAGACTCCACTCAGCATAAGAAATTCTCAAGAGTAGGAACTGGCAGACAGGTCCCCTGTGCCATAGCAGGTGACTGTGAGCCGCGATGGAGGAAGGGAAGGGGCACCTTGTTCAGAGGGATAAGAGGGTCAGGGCTTGTGGAGGCAGGCAGGGCTTCTTCTCCAGAGTGGTGAACAGAGAGGGAACAGAATGATGTTCCCCTTCATTGCCACCCAGGGAGGAGACCCAAAACCTTCTTGATTTTGGGGGCGGGAGACTTACCGGGAGTCTAGGCAGTGGTTCCTGCTGGATCTGGGGGTCCACTGAACTCACTTCTCTTTGGGGACTCCTAATAGTGGACTCTGGCCACTGCTTCTGCCCTCCCTGAATGTCAGTGGGCCTCACCAGCTGGCCTCTGTCCAGGCTCCCGCTCACTCCAGAGGCACCAGCAGTTCTGTCTTGCAGGTTTGTCTCCGAGATCGTGAGCTACTATTATCCCGACGATGCGTCAGTGCAGCAGGACTCTGAGCTGCAGGCCTGGGTGGGTGAGATTTTTGCTCAGGCGTTCCTCGGCCGGGAGAATTCAGGTACCCCTCTTTGTCTTCATCCACACCACTCACAAGCTCTTGCTGGTCCAGTTCTCATCCTCACCTACCTCTCCTGCATCAGTCAGTTCTTATTACTGAAATCCACACTAATAAATTGCATTTAATGTGGTACTGGGGGTTGAACCCAGGGCATCACTCATGCTAAGTGAGGCACTTCCCTATCTTCTGACATGGCTCCTTTCAACTTCTGTTCCCCTTTTTTTTTCAGTTCTTTTTTTATTTTTCTTTTATTGAACATATTTTAAAAATTATTTTGTTTAATTGATTCTTTGTGGATATGATGTCATGCATTCTGATCCCACATATCTCCCTGTCCCCTTGCATCCTCCCTCTGCCCAAGCAACCTCCCCCGAAAACATCAACTTCTGTTCCTTAAATGCAGTGCCAAGCCTTCCTTAGTATTCTCAGTCTCAGGGAAGATGATACCCCTTGCTCCCTGTGGACCTAACTCTTGGCTAGCCTGGCTCTGAGACTCCTGTCTGGGCATCTCTAATGGCAGGAACCTTTCTTCTATTACTCCTCCATGGTGGATTTCCAGGTTCAAAAACCAACACCGCCTTTTCCAAAGAATGCTCTCTCCTGTTGTTTTGAGACAAGGGTCTCACTATATAGTCCTTACTGCCTGGAACCAGGCTGGCCTTGAACTCACAGAGATCCGCCTGCCTCTACCTCCTGAGTGCTGGGATTAAAGGCGTGTGCCACCATGGCCTGCTGTTTTTATTTTTTATTTATTTATTTATTTATTTATTTTTGGTTTTTCGAGACAGGGTTTCTCTGTGGCTTTGGAGCCTGTCCTGGAACTAGCTCTGTAGACCAGGCTGGTCTTGAACTCACAGAGATCCGCCAGCCTCTGCCTCCCGAGTGCTGGGATTAAAGGCATGCGCCACCATCGCCCGGCTGTTTTTATTTTTTAATCCTTTTTTATTTATATGTTTGTTTGTCTGATAGGTGCACAACAGCGCATGTGTAGGTAACTTAGCTCTTCCTCCTACTGCATGGATCCCAGAAACTGCATTCAGGGATCAGTCCCTGATGACCCTGACCCGCTGAGCCTTCTGTCTGTGTTGTGTTAAAGTGGCTCAAATGCCCATCTGCCAATTTCCTTTACCTTGGCCCAAGTCTTCTGAGTAGGGACGTGGTTTTTAGATGACTGATTGTTTCAGAGGGTAGTTTCGAGTCACCCCCAAACAGACAGCTGTTGCAGTCCTATCCAGAAGGGACTTTGTACTTTTTTTCATCTTTTTAGACAAAGTTTTTCAAATATATAGGACAGCAGAGTACGCCTTAGTGACCCTTGACCTGCCTATGGGATCCTACAATATTTTGCCACATTTGATTAATCTGTTGCTCTGACTTCTGGAGTTTTCTTTTAGGCAGCATCTTACTATGTAGCCCTAACTAGCCTGGAACTCTGCATGTAGATCAGGGTAGCCCAGGCTTACAATGTACAGAGCTCTGCCTGCCTCTGCGCCCTATGGAGCACTGGAGTTAAAGGCGTGCCGCCACACTTAGTCCACGGTCCCATTCTGATAGGGTTTTTGTAGTTCTGGGGCTCAAACCCAGGCTCCTACATGGTAGACAAGTGTTCCACTGAGCTATGCACACTTAGCCCTACCCTTAACAGAAGTGGCAGCGTTCACCGGCATCACCCTCACAGTTAGTCCACATTCCCCCACGTTGCCATGTTTTCCTCCACTGATCCAGTTGGGAGAGGGGCCAACCAAGTACCACATTTTACTTTTACTTATAGCAGCAGCTTTTGGAGTTCTTTTGTTATTTATTTGCTTTGATTTTTTTTTCCCACAAGGCCTCACTGTTGTTCTTACCGGCCTGAAGCTCTGAAGGCCGATCAGGCTGGCCTCAAACGCTCAGAGGCCACCCTCATGCCAGTGCACCCCTGGCACCCTGCTATGTGTTCCACAACATGGAGCTATGGAAAACCCCAGGCTCGTGCTGGGCAGTGTGTCACCTTTGAGACGTATCTAATTGCTCTCTCCTGTGTGACCCATCTTGTTCCTGTCTTGTGTGGTTTTTGTAAACGGGAAGGAATGTATAAAGGTTGCACATTTTTGGCAAGAATATTTCTCAGGCGATGCTGTCCTGGCGCTTTGCATCACACTGCGAAGCAGCTGATGTCAGCTTGTCTCGACAGTAACAAGACCAGGAGTGATTTCTAGGTTAAGGTGACGACACTCAGATTTCTCTCGGGTATTTTAAAGGGTGACCTTTCCCTGTGTTTTGCAAACTTACTGTTAATCAGGATCCTGGCTGCCTCATTGCCCTGGCACATTTGTTTCCTATAAAACTCAAACTGAGATTTAATTACTTTTGGGTCAGCCCCCTCTGTATTAAACTTGTTTATGAGTCTATACACTACAGCGCTTTTCAGAGTGGCGACAGCTCTTCCAGTACAAACTTGCCCTGGAGTTTTTTTTTTTCTGAGACAGGCTTTCTCTGCATAGCCCTGGCTTTCCTGGAACTAGAACTTGTTCGATAGACAAGGCTGGCCTTGAATTCAGAGAGATCCATCTGCCTCTGCCTCCAGAGTGCTGGGATTAAAGGCGTACGCCACCACTGCTCAGTTTACTCTAGTTAGGTTTTTTTTTGTTTGTTTTTGTTTTTCGAGACACGGTTTCTCTGTAGTTTTGGAGCCTGTCCTGGAACTAGCTCTGTAGACTAGGCCTCTGTTTCCTGAGTTCTATGATTAAAGGTGTGCTCCCCCTGCCACTCGGCAAAACTTCTGCTCTTAATGGGGCCTTGGAGGGAGATAGAGATGGCCAACAAACATGTCAGAAGACTATGAGTGTTAGGGAGGAAGCCAGAATCTCACTAGGGAGAATATTTCATACAGAGAACCAAAGAATGACTGACTGTGGAGCTAGAGCTTGGGGAGATCTCAAGGGGTCGAGGATATTAATTGAGATGAGAATACTCAGGCAGTGGTACAGTAAGTGTCAGGCCCTGGGGTCTGGCTGTACCAGTGTGTTTGAGGAATATCACAAAGGCTAGGTAGCCAGAGTAGAGTAAGTAAAGGGAAGCAAGAAGGAGCAGAGAAAGTGAGCAACAGAGGCACTCTTTAGAAGGTTCTAGTGAAAGGTGACATCATGGGACTTATGATGTGTGTGTGTGCATACATGTGCGCATGCGGTGGGGGTCGAATTCAGGGCCTTGATATGCTCTACACCCCTCCAACTCCTGATTTAGCCCCACAAAGGAAAAAGGTGGAAGTGACAAGAGAGATGGTGGCTGGAAAGCATGGTGGTCAGGGAAGATGGGCTTCTGGAAGTCTTTGCTGATGTGTGAGGTAGGAGGAGGTGTGAGCACCAGCTGGATAAAGAATATGGCTGTCTTGCCAGACATGGTGGTACATGTCTTTAAACCCAGCACTCAGGAGGCGGAGGCAGCTGGATCTCCTCCGTGAGTTTGAGGCCAGTCTGGTCTACAGAGTGAGTTCCAGGACTTCTAGAGCTACATAGAGACCTTGTTTTCAAACAAACAAACAAACAAACAAACTGGGTGGTGGTAGTTTAGACCTTTAATCCCAGCATTTAGTAGGCAGAGGCAGGAGGATCTCTAATTTGAGGCCAGCCTAATGTACAAATCAAGTTTCAGGACAGCCTGGGCTATTACATAAAAACAACCCTGTCTTGAAAAACAAAACAAACAAAAAAGTACAGTTGTCCCTTGGCATCTGAGAGGTATCAGTTACACACACACACACACACACACACACACACACACACACACACTCATACACACACACACACACACACACACACACACACACACACACACACGTACCAAAATCCATGCTCTTCTCTCCGGGAGGTTTACTTTCTCCTTAAGACCCACATTGGTGTTTAGCTAGTACTGGTTCAACTCTCCTATCTTGCTTTATTAAACGTGACTGTGATTGCACTCATCAGAGCAAGCGAGTAAAGCCATGGACTTGGATGAGGTTTGTGTGGTGCAAAGATGGAGGACTGAGCTCAGCCTGACAATGTTCCCCTCTGCTGCTCACTTATTTACTGATCTATTTATTTTGAGATGTGGTCCCATATATCTCAGATTGACCTTAAGCTCAGTAAGTAGCCAAGGATAGCCTTGAAATGGTCTTCCTGCTTCCACTCTGGAATGCTGGGATTACAGTCATATGCTACCAATACTGGGTCTGTGCCGTGCTGGGATCAAACATTAAGAATGAAAGAAAAAAAGAAAGAAAGAAAGAAAGAAAGAAAGAAAGAAAGAAAGAAAGAAAGAAAAAAAGAAAGAAAGGAAGGAAGAAGAAAAAAAGCATTCTACCATGGAAGCCATGCCCCAACTCTTCTGTGTTATCTTTTTAAATGATGTTTTAATTGTTCTATTTATTTTTGATGTTCATTACATTTATTCATTTTGTACGTGCATGTGTATGATGCACACGTGTGAGTAAAGGCGTGTGCACCATGGCACATATGTGAGGTCAGAGGCCAGCTTGCCGAGCTGGTTCTTCCCTTTCACTGTGTGCCCCTTGTGGTCAAACTCAGGTGCTCAGGCTTGGTCAGCTAGGCCCTTCACCCATTTTGCTGGCCCTTTTTGTTTTTTGCTTGTTTGCTTTTTTCTGAGATGAGATTTCACTGCAGTGCCCAATCAGCCTTGAACCCCAAGGTTCAAGCAGTCCTGCCTCAACTTCCCAAAAATCTGGGACTAAACTGGGCAGTGGTGGCGCACACCTTTAATCCCAGCACTCGGGAGGCAGAGGCAGGTGGATCTCTGTGAGCTCGATACCAGCCTGGGCTACCAGAGCTAGTACCAGGACAGGCTCCAAAGCTACAGAGAAACTCTATCTCGAAAAACAAACAAACAAAAACTAAAATAAAACTCTGGGAATGTAGATGCAGCCTCTACACTCGGCCTCTGTCAATTTTCTGTACTTAAGTCTCACCTGTGCTTCAGCTGGGGCGAAGACAGGGACTCCTTCTCTTCCCCAGACAATGTGGCTTCAGCTCCAATTTCTGTCCTTCTAGCTCCCCGAGGTTCCAAACTGTTCCTTTACTCTTCCTTTCTGCTCTCCTCACGGTGCACTTTTCAGTAACATCCTCTGTGGCAATCTCTTCTGCTAAGCCAGGCAGAGGATGCTCAGCTGGTGGTGTCCAGCATGGATATTGGTCTCATAAGTGGAATTAAATCATAAACTGCTAGTGGCCTAGAGATGGAAGTGCCTTCCGGGTCAGAGAGAGGCAGCTTGATGCTGGCTCTGTCCAGAGCCTTTGGTGGTGGCCATCCCAGTGCTAATCTTAGTCCTAGGATAGTTGTAGCCTATGTCTAGTCCCTTAATCTTTCACTCTTCCCTAGTGGTCAGCCCCTGCCCCAAGAAACCCCCAGGAATCCAGCACCTCCCATCCACATCCACACCCTCTTCCTTTCCTCTCCACACCCAGGCTTCCCAAGCCGGCTGTGCACTCCAGGAGAGCTCGGGAAGTACCTCACTGCAATCATCTTTAACTGCTCCGCCCAGCACGCCGCAGTCAATAGTGGGCAGGTAAGGCTTGGGAGAGCAGGCCTAGGGGCATTGGGCCACCCAAGGTGTTAGGTTCCAAAGGTGGATTAGGCTTGGCCGTGGACTTGAGGTCAGAGTTCTGGTTGAGCGAATGGGTGGGTCAGGGTTGGGGTGGGATTACGATTGCCACTGAGGTGGGAGCAGTGACTGGGTGGGGTGAAGGGCTAGTGCCGAGTGATGGCTGGGTGGAGCTGCTTCCAGAGGTACAGTGGCGACTCTGGGAAGCTTCTATTGGGAACAGAACTGACCTTGGCAAAAACTGGCTGTGTAGAGCATCAAGTTGCTTCAAGACACGCCAGCCCAAGGCCTTTGTCTAGGATTGCCTCCTCTCTGGGTTCCTCCCTTCAGGGTGACTCACTCTACCCGATCTTGGAACACTGGGTGGAGGATGACAAGGGGTGAGCTGGGCTTGTGGGACTTCTGGGACTTCTCAACTTTGAGATCTGGGATGGCCGAGGTGGGATCAGGAATGAGAGGAACTTATGCTCATCCAACTGGGGTGTCGGGGATCTCTCCATAGCATGACTTTGGCGCCTGGATGCCCAATGCCCCATCGTCTATGAGGCAGCCCCCACCTCAGGCCAAGGGGAACACAACAATGAAGACTTACCTAGACACCCTCCCGGAAGTGAACATCACCTGCAGCAACCTTCTCCTCTTCTGGTTGGTCAGCCAGGAGCCCAAGGACCAGGTGTGTGCATGGAGGAGTGGGGCAGAGGTTGGGCGCTGCAGAGACTAGGCAGCGAAGCGCTCTGGAGGAGGAGGGTCATAAGCCATTTATGTCTGCTGCTCAGATGCCTGGAGAGTCTTTTCATCTACACAGAAAATAATACTTGATCTCCAAGGACACACATAGAAGCAAATGCCACTTTAGTGGCTGGGTTCTGACTTCTATGTAATTTACAAGTCATCATCCATCCACCCATCCACCCATCCATCCATCCATCCATCCATCCATCCATCCACCCACCCACCTATCCATCCACCTATCCATCCATCCATCCACCTAACCATCCATCCATCCATCCACCTAACCATCCATCCATCCACCCATCCATCTACCCATGCATCCATCCACCCACCCAACCATCCATCCATCCATCCATCCATCCATCCATCCATCCATCCATCCATCCACCCATCCACCTAACCATCCATCCATCCACCCATCCATCTACCCATCCATCCATCCATCCATCCATCCATCCATCCATCCATCCACCCACCCATCCATCCATCCATCCATCCACCCACCCACCCACCCACCCACCCACCCACTCATCCATCCATCCATCCATCCATCCATCCATCCATCCATCCACACATCCATCCATCCACCCACACATCCATCCATCCACCCACCCATCCATCCATCCACCCATCCAATCCATCCACCCACCCATCCATTCACCCACCCATCCATCCACCCATCCACCCACCCAACCATCCACCCACCTATCCATCCATCCATCCATCCATCCATCCATCCATCCATCCACCCACCCACCCATCCATCCACCCATCCACCCACCCAACCATCCACCCACCTATCCATCCATCCATCTATCTATCTATCTATCTATCTATCTATCTATCTATCTATCCATCCATCCACCTAACCATCCATCCATCCATCCACCCATCCATCTACCCATCCATCCATCCACCCACCCACCCACCCACCCACCCATCTATCTATCTATCCATCCATCCATCCACCCATCTATCCATCCATCCACCCATCTATCCATCCATCCATCCATCCATCCACCTATCCATCCACCCACCCACCTAACCATCCATCCACCCACCTAACCATCCATCCACCCACCCATCCATCCATCCACCCATCTATCCATCCATCCATCCATCCATCCATCCATCCATTCATCCATCCACCTAATCATCCATCCACCCACCTAACCATCCATCCACCCACCCATCCATCCATCCACCCATCCATCCTGCCATCTATCTAATCACACATTTATCCACCAACCACTCATTAATTCACCTAAGCATTAAATGTGGGGCTCCTCCTACATATCAGCATAGTGCTTGATACTAGGTATATGAAGTTGAATGTGACCCCACCCCACCCTCTTGATGCCTTCATGTGACATACAGGTGAATGAAGAGGAACATCAGAGTGTTGTTGGAAGTTCTTATATATAACCCTCCATTAAAGATCACTTCCTGAGTACTCTTGGTATACAAGGCATCGGTGGGGAGCAATGCCTATTGTTATTCCCAAGGCAAGAATAGGGCCTTGGGAAACCTACATGGGAGAAGCCAAGAAAGCTTCATGGAATAGGTGACATACAAGCTGAAACCTGTGGGACAAGTAGGAGTTTGGCAGAGGAGGGGCAACGTTGGTTTCTAGGCAAAGGGAGGGACACCGAGGAGTGGAAGGGAGAGTCTAGGGTGTTCTTATGATCGCCGAGGTTCAGGGAAGTGACCTGGCAGGGCAGGGTGAAGAGTAAGGCAGGACTTTGCATAGTATTTGTTCAGAGGACAATGAGGCCACTCAAGGCTTTTAAGCTAGAAGTTACGCGACTTAATTTGTTCCAGTAAGGGTGTTCCTGTGGCTGTCAGTGGCTGAGAGGGACAGGTTTGGAGAGAGGAGGTGAGGCAGCTGAGGAGTTTAGGCTAAAGTGAGCAGCGATTGAATCATCGGTTACCCTCATGGCCATTCACACACTGCGTTGTTCTGTCATGCAACTCTGTCCCCGTGATCTTGCCTCCAAGCCAGGGTCACACGGCGCCTCTGCACGCCCTCGTTTCTCATGGTTGGTTTGGTTTGGTGCTAGAAACATGGCAGCTTTTTAAAAAAATCTCTTTAACAACTTTTTCTTTCATTATATTTTTACTAAATAGTAAAATGTTTTGGTTTTATTTCTTGTTTCTCGGGACAGGGTTCCTCTGTGTAGCTTTGGAATCTGTTCTGGCATTCTCCCTGTAGACCAGGCTGGCCTCAAACTCACAGAGATCCACCTGCCTCTGCCTCCCGAGTGGGATTAAAGGCTGGGATTAAAGGTGAGCACCACCAGCACCCAGCATTTTTTTTTAAGTCGTCCTGGCTGTTCTGGCACTCATTTTGTAGACCACGCTAGCCTTGAACTCACAAAGAGCCTTCTGCCTCTGCCTCCTCAGTGCTGGGATTGAAGGTGTGCACCACCATGCTGTACTTTTTAAAATACATTTTTAAAGTGTGTTTTATCTTAGTAATGTGTGTAAGGGTGTAGATACATGCACACATGTGGGCAGGTGCCTACAGAATCCAGAAGAAGGTGCCAGGTCCTGTGGATGGGAGTAATCGGGCATTGTCAGCTACCAAACACCGGGTGGTGGGAACCAAACTCTGGTCCTTGGCAACAGCAGTCTCTGTGTAACAGCCCTAGCTGTCCTGGAACTAGCTCTTGTAGAGCTGGCTGGCCTCGAACTCACAGAGATCCACCAACCTCTGCCTCCAGAGTGCCTAGCCACCGAACCCATTCTGTCTTTTTTTTTTTTTTAAAGCCGACAATAGGCTTGGGTGGTGGTGGCTCACGCCTTTACTCCCAGCACCCTGGAGGCAGAGACAGGTGGATCTCTGTGAGTTCAAGGCCAGCTTGGTCTATAGGGCTAGTTGCTAGTTCTAGGACAGGCTTCAAAGCTTCAGAGAAACCCTGTTTTGAAAAACTGAAAAGAAAGAAAGAAAGAAAGAAAGAAAGAAAGAAAGAAAGAAAGAAAGAAAGAAAGAAAGAAAGAAAGAGCCAATAATAAATCGGGTGTGGTGGTCCATACCCATAATTCCAGAGGCTAAAGCAGGAAGATTGCTGCAAGCTTGAAGCCAGCCTGGGCTATCTAGTGACTTCCAGGCCAACCTTGAGCACAAGGCAGTCCCTGAGAAAAGACTAGTACTATAAAGACATGATAAACAATTGTTAACATGTTGGTTGCCAGCCTAGCTTATCAGCTGCATCCTCTCTCCAGCCCAAGACTTCTAATCAAGCCAAGAAAGGAAAGAACATAAATACACCCTGGGAATAGGAAGGGGAAACCATACAGAGGAAGTTTTAAAATTGCAAGATTATACTGCTTACAGTTTCATGAACACGAAACTGGAAACCTGGACGAAAGGAATGACTTTCTACGAAAACATAACAGATTTTCAAAGACATGCAAACCAGACGTAAGGGTAGGTGTGGTGTGCAGGCCGGTGATCCCAGAAGATTCACCCGCTGAAGTCTGGGGTCAAAGGCAGCCGAACTGCAACCACATCCGGTTCCTTTGTCTTTCAAACTTCTGGAAGCCACAGGAAAAGGCGGAATCCTCCTCAGTCCTGGGAGTCTGCTTCTCCAGCTAGCAGAGGCCTTGACCTTAAGGGAGGTGGACGTGGGTCACACTCAACAGCTCCGTGATCTCTCTAATTTGGCCACACCAAGCCTCAATTTCCTTATCTCTAAAGTGGCCCGATAAAAGAAGCCGTCTTCAGGGTTGTTGTACGGTTGTGATGGCTCACATAAAATACTTAGATGTCAGCTGTAATTAAGAAAATGAAATTATAAACTCCTCTACTTAGCTCCAACAATCTTAAAAATGTATCAGCCAATAAAGGCAGAGCACTGTGGAGTAAACAGTAATACGTCGTGGCAAGGCCTAGTTTATTCTAAGGATGAAAGGTTGGTTCACCTTATGAAGTGTAGCGATATCGTTTGTTGCATCAATATCAAGGCATAGTGTATAATTAGCCCAACACAGGCAAAAAAGGCTTGATTACTGCAAACAACCATTACTAATAAAAGCCTGTCTCAAATGAAGCGCCCATGAAGCATATCTTTTTGTTTGATTGTTTTGTTTTTTGAGGCAAAGTTTCTCTGTGTAACAGTCCTGGCTATCCTGGAACTTGCTTTGTAGGCCAGGCTGTCCTCAGCTCACAGAGATCCACTTTCCTCTGCCTCCTGAGTGCTGGGATTAAAGTCGCATGCCACCACTGCCCGATGCTAAAAATTTATCTTAAAAACCAAAACCAAAACCCAACACTGTATTTATGATGAAAATAGATGTCTTTTTAAAATCAAGGACAAGAGCCGGGTGGTGGTGGTGCATGCCTTTAATCCCAACCCTTGGGAGGCAGTGGCAGATGGATCTATACATTTGAAGCCAGTCTGGTTCAGACTGAGTTTCAGGACAGCCAGGGCTACACAGAGAAACCCTGTCTCGGTGGGAAAAGAAAAAGAAAAGAAAAATTAGGGACAAGAAAACAATGTCCACTATTATTTCCGCTATTTAGCGGTAGTCTGAAGGCCTCCACCAATGCAGTCAAATGGAAACAAGACATGTTAAGGCATCAGTAGCCCTGGTGTTGCCTGAAGGTTAGGAAGCTGGACCCATGCCTTTGGACCTACGCTATGACGGTGATTGTGGAAGGACTGTCCTATCCAAGGACGATCACGTTGCAAAGTGTGGCAGTGTTGTGGTGATAGCGAGTCTATCTATGGCAAAGGTTTCATGATGTCAGATGACTGTAAAGACCTCAGAACCAGGAGGCTGGCTGGCTTCTGGGCTTGGATTTAGTAAACCTGTGTGGTGCCAGCTATACTCTTGGACCTGTTTTCTGGAACACATTTGTTGACTGCTGTTGAATGGTGAATATGATTGCAGCCTTCGAATTTAAAGAGTGGATCAGGCAGCTGGGCGGGAGGCAGAGACAGGCGGATCTCTGTGAGTTCGAGGCCAGCCTGGTCTACAAGAGCTAGTTCTAGGACAGGCTCTAAAGCTACAGAGAAACCCAGTTTAAAAAAAAACAAAACAAACAAACAAAAACAAAACAAACAAAAAACCCTAGTGGATCAGGGGAAGAAGTGGAGGGGGCTGGACTTTTCTTCATTCTTCCTGTTTGAGATCCAGCAATGGATTTTCAAAATCAGAGTGCCATGGAGAGGGGTGCCAGCAGGGGGAGCACTCCAACTGGTTGGCTAGGGCCCAAGTCGCGGTCTGCTCTGTACTTCGCAGGCTTCCGGGGCTAGTCGGGAGGGGTTCTTAGTCATTTTTCTACTGCTGTGACAAGGCAAGTTATACAAGAAAACAGTTAGCTGGGGGCTCAGGGTTCCATGATCATCATGGCGATTGTCATGGCAGAGAGCATGGCAGCAGGCAGGCAGGGTGCTGGAGCAATAGCTGAGACTCAGCTTACATCCGATCTACAAGTTCAAGATGTTTTGGGTTTTGTTGGTTTTGTTTGTTTGAGACAGGGTCTCACTGTGTAGCTCTGGCTGTCCTGAAGTCACTATGTAGACTGGGTGGCTTCAAACTCACAGAGAGCTGTCTGCCTCTTGCCCAACTGCTAGGATTAAAGGCATGTACCACCACAGTTGGCAATTTAAAGTGTTTTACAACCAGGAATGGTGTGGGCTTTTGAAACCTCAAAACCCATCCCGGTTGACACGCCTCCTCCACACCTCCAAATCCTTCCCAAACAGTTCCATCAAGTGGGGAGCAAACACTAATATATATATATGAGCCTATGGGAGACATCCTCATTCAAAATACCATAGGGGGCTGTTCTGAATCAGGCTGTAACGAAGGGAGAGTGGGCTGGGTTTGTGATCTGAAGGGCTCGTGTTCTCCGTGGTGGTAGCTGATTTGTGCCTCCAGACAACACCTGACTTTATCTGTTGATATGCATTACTGTCTGTCTTATCTTGAATATCTTCCTAACATCTCGACCTATTTTCTCCCAGAGGCCTCTGGGCACCTACCCAGATGAACACTTCACAGAAGAGGCCCCAAGGCAAAGCATTGCAGCCTTCCAGAACTGCCTGGCACAGATCTCAAGGGACATCAGGGAACGCAACGAGAGCCTGGCACTGCCTTATGCCTACTTGGACCCTCCTCTCATCGAGAACAGTGTCTCTATTTAAGCCCTGCTTCACACCATCCCAGAAGAAAGGAAGCTCCAACTAAGGGGAAGGCCGACTTCCTAGGGCCTTCTAGGCCCTTCCATCCTCCTTATTCTCATCTCGAACCTTCTCCTCTGCCTATGGGACCAAGATGGCCCTAACGTACAGCAGTGTTCAGGGTCAAAGCCGCTGACATAACTCAAATGCACAATATGCTCCTTGGAAAGGAGTTCTTTTCCTTGCTCTTATGTGGGAATCTTCCTTCCATACTGGGATGCCCAGCTTGAGTTTCTGAGCTCTGCTTCCACATCCCCCTCAAACTCAGTCTTTCACTTGGCGTAACTCTTTCCTTATCCCTTTCTCCCAAGCTCAGGACCACTAAATTCAGCTTCCTTCTCTGAAAGAGCCCTGAAACTGGAATGGAAGGGTGTGTGCCCGGTACTGCCACGGACTCCACTTTGCTCCTAGCACTTCTAAGGGGAAGGAAAGAGTCAGCCCTGCGCACTTGGATGTCTAGTTGAGTTTCTGAGAACAGGAGGTCTAGCCTGGCTGTATGTGTCGCTTTCTCCAGCTCTCCTCCTGCCCACTGGCACTCTGTTGTTTCCCTCCTTTTTTGAGCCCGGTGACTTCAATAAAAGCTGGCATATTCGGTTCCCATTTCCTGTTATGACGATGATGATGATGTGTAGCGGCGGAGTGTAGAAGTGCTGGGGCAAAGAGCAAGAGCGAATCTGTGGGCCATATTTTCTGGAGACTTTCTTGGTTAGTTAGGCTATATTCATGCCTTTACCTCCTGGAGCGAGTATTCAAGAAGGGAAGGAACAGCTGGCACAGGGGACTGAAAGGAAGGAACTAAGCATTTTGCAAAGTCCCAGAATCCAGGTTCTGGGTGCGGTACTATTTATTAGTGGGATTACTGAAATCCAGTTCTGCTCCTGGAAAACTCATTCCTTGCCCTCTTGCACATGGGTGGAGTTACATGCAGAACTGTGTGCTGAGTTCCAGACAGAAGTGGCATTTTCCTCTCTGGAATTCACGGAGACAGTCCAGCACTCCCTGCTTCTGCATTTAGAGGCGACAGCATGCACCTGTATGTCTGAGGGACTCGAACAGAGGCTCTGATGCTTGAGTTGGCTGTCAGTGGAGCTGTTGAAATTTGTGGGACTGTTTGTTACTGTGGCATAATTTAGCCTTCCCTAACTGAACCGGATGAATCTGGACAGAATGGTTTTCTCCTTTCCAGTCACAGTCTTTAAAGATCTGTCAGCCAGTGGCGGCGCACACCTTTCATCCCACAGAGGCTGATGGATCTCTGTGAGTTTGAATTCAGCCTGGTCACCAAAGTGAGTTCCAGGACAGCCAGGGCTACACAGAGAAACCCTGTCTTGAAAAACAAAACAAAGCCAGGTGGTGGTGGCGCACGCCTTTAATCCCAGCACTCGGGAGGCAGAGGCAGGCGGATCTCTGTGAGTTTGAGACCAGCCTGGTCTACAAGAGCTAGTTCCAGCACAGGAACCAAAAGCTACGGAGAAACCCTGTCTCGAAAAATCCAAAAAAAAAAAAAAAAGAAAGAAAGAAAGAAAGAAAGAAAGAAAAACAAAACAAACAAATAAAATATAAAGATGTGCTGTTTACATCGATCAGCTGTTCACATTCTCCCCCAGCTGCTGCAGGTCTCTGTTTCCTGTTTTGTCTGACTCAGGCCCAGTCTACCTCACCATTTGTACCCCTCAGCCCCTCAACAGAGTCTTATCATGTAGCCCCTGCTGGCTCAAACCTTCAATTATCATGCATCTGCTCCCCAAGTTCTGGCGTGGGGTCCCCTTTGCTTCTAGTGCCTTCGGGGGATCTGAGCCCCTGTAATTTGGGGTCACAGGCATGCACTGTCCATTACACCTGTCTCCTCTGCCACCTGAGTCAGATCCGGTGCCTGACCAAAGCCAGTCATGGTTTCTGTCTGACCAGAGTTGCAAAACAACATCCATCTTTGAATGGTGACAGAAGGGACTGTTTCTGTATTCCTGCGGTTCTGGCGACAGCGGAATCCACTTTAGAATCAGAATAACTGGTGACAGCTCTGTCTCCTCTACCAGTGCCTTCTGTAGCCAAGGACTTCGCAGGCTGTACAGGGTCACTTGGTTCCACACCAGACCACTACCAACTTCAGTCAGTGAAGATCCTTCAACTGTTCTGAAGTCTCAAATAATGACTGTCTCACAGAGCCAGGAAAACCACCTGCCTCCTCTCCCCATTCTCTAGCCCAAGAACTGTCCCATTGAAATAAGTGTGTGTGTGTGTGTGTGTGTGTGTGTGTGTGTGTGTGTGTGTGTGTGTGTAGATACACCTGAACTGTGCCAAAGACTGGACTGTCTCTTCCTGATTTTGGAAGAGTGGAATCCTCATACTACTGCACATACAGAGATATTTGGGGACAGCTTGTTTAAAGAGCTCAGTGATTTAGCTAAAACCACCAGGTTTTGGTTTGCTTTAGCACCAAGAAATTCTGGGGGTGCCCTCCTGTGACCAGCTAGGCTGTGATGGGAGGACAATGGGGATGGCATTAACCAGGGCCTTGATCAGGTCACTGCAGAGGTAGCTGTATCCCCAAAGAACACTCCTTGTGTGGCTCGAAGTCTATTCGAAGGCATACCCACCCTGAAAAATGCTTCTGAGCAGGAGAGGGAGGGACTAGGGTGGATCACTGGAATCTAGTTTCTCAGAAAGCCAGCTTTGGAGAAAATTTATTGGGAAGGCACACCTGAAGGCACGGAGGATTTTGGCCCTGACTCTGGGCACGTCCGAATGCGAGAAGCAGGGAAGAGATTTAGCCTGGTTTTGCAGCTCTGTTTAATGGGATTCTTCCGGCATGCGGGCTGGACTCCTCCACGCTTTCCCATTAGTCGAGAAGGCTGATCGTCACAGTAAGACACATGCCAGTCTCTTCTCTGCCAGCCTGGAACAAGTTTCCCCACCCCAGAGGTCCAAATCTGTCCCAGAAGCCCTGGGAAGTCCCTTCCTGAATTGCCTTTTTAGGATCTGCTTGACTCATGATACCTTTGCTCTCCAGGGAAGTAGCTCTGAATTCCCCAGGCTGACTCTTGTTTCCAGGTGATGGAGAGACAGACAAAAAATAGAGGCGTCCTTTTGGATGGCTGCCAGCAAATGTACTGGTGTGAGTGGAGGATAGACAAAACAAACCAAAAACCAAAACCCCCAAAACTAAAACACAAACAAACAAAAAACACAACCCCCCAAACCAAAACACAAACAAACAAAAAACACAACCCCCCAAACTAAAACACAAACAAACAAACAAAAAACCAAAAACCCCCAAAACAAAACACTCTCCAAACAGTTTTGGGGAGGTGTTAAAATCAATGGCACATCTTCCAGGACAGAAAGGAAGCTAAGGTGGCTGGAAAGAGATATTGCGTCATACACGTCCCCCATCTATGCTTAGTCTTTGGGTTTGACTGGAAGGAGGATTGTTGTGCTTTTAAAGAGATGAGTCTGATTTGATTTCGTTCTCTGCACCCCAGAGGAGTAGGGCCCCAGGTGTTACCAGCCTTTCAGGCTTGGGGTGGGGCAAGGTCGGGGGGTGCCCCAACAGTGAGGACCTAGCTCCTAGTGTAGGTGGGTGTCAGGAGCCTCGCCGGCCAATGTGCATCTATTTCAGGGCCTCTCATGTATGCTGGTCCCACCCCTGGTCCAGGAGAACCAGTTCTTCAGTGAGCACCTACCCAGAGTTATGCATCCACGTTTGGGTCACAATTGGGGAGTGCCCATCCATATCCGTATGCCCAACCCCATCCAAGTCCCCAGTTCCAGCCCTGGCCCCACTCACGTCCTCACTGAATCTATCTCTTTTTCCCCGCTTAGGAACATAAATCCCACCCGAGGCTTAAAGCTGGATTAAACCCAGAGCGGTCACCCCAGCTTCTGGAGAACATGGGTTGGATTAGAGGGGATATGTATATATATATTCATATATATGAGAATTATTGCTACTGAGTCATTATTGGGGAGACAGCTTTTCATGGGGTAGAAATAGTTCTCTCTATGCATGGTCACCCCATCCTCTTCTATACCTCAATCATATTCCATCTGTCACCCGAGCCCTCTCCTGTCCAGTCCTCTAGGATACCTACGAGCCCCTACCTCCTCATTCCCATCATTCATCTTACTATTACTAGATTAGAAGGTTACAGTTGGACCTCTTACCCTCAGTGCCCTGGGATCTGGCATCCCCAAGGGGCCAGGGATGATGTTTTCCACTTCTCAATCTATCCCTTCCAGCATCTTCATTAGCAGCCCCCTGAAGGCATAGTCTCCAGGGTAGGGGAGTGGCTAGAAAGTACTAGGCTAGGAACATTTGCATGGATTGCTCTTGAGATGCAGATTTGTATATTCAGGTTTTCAGGATCTGCAGAGTCATGAGGGTGGCCAAGCAGCGCCCAGGATGGCGGGCCTGACCTGCCTGACAGCTCCGTCCTCAGCTTAGGATGGCATTGTGCCTAGGGGGACGAGACAGCCTGCCAGTCATCCAGAGATTGGGCCATGACCTTCATCCTCAGCATTCTATCATCTTCATCCTTCTCCTTAACCCATTCCCCGCCTCCATCGTCCTACCTGAATTTAGTTTAACCTAGTTTTCCTCTCCGAATCTCACCTACCCCCACCCCGACCGTCATCTTCTAATCACTAATGCACCCAAGCTTTGTGTCTCAGGGCAGTGATTAGCACGGGCTATTTTCCCAGACCACCCATATCAGAGGCTCGTACCTGCCTGTTTCTGATGCATCCAACACCCCCGGGCTCCACAGGGGTCCCTCTCATGATTAAAAATAAAATCATCTATTTGTTTTGTTTTTGTTTTTCAGGACAGCGTTTCTCTGTGTAACAGTCCTGGCTATCCTGGATCTTACTTTGTAGACCAGCTTGGCCACCAACTCTGAGATTCACCTGAGTCTGCCTCCCAAGTGCTGGGATTAAAGGCAGATGCCACCAAGCCCAGCTGAAAATGAAATAGATCTTAAAAAAAAAAAAAAGATTTAGCCAGCTGGTGGTGGCAGACGTCTTTAGTCCCAGCACTCGGGAGGCTGAGGCAGGCATTATCTGTGAGTTCCAGGACAACCAAGGCTACACAGAGAAACCCTGTCTTGAAAAAAATGTTTCAAGAGTCTCCTTGATTTCAGGTATCATGGCAGGAGATGGGGAGAAACCTAGACCAAATAAATTATAGATGCATAATCGAGTAGGGTAAATACAGAAAGCAAAGATAAAGTGTTGAGAACCATTTATAGTTAAATTTAGTCTTCTGTACAAAAGCCCCAGGGTGGTTTGCTTTGTTTTTGTTTGTTTGTTTGTGTTTTTTTGTTTTTGTTTTTGCTTTGTTTTCAGTGCTGGGGATCAAATCCAGGGCTTAAACCTAGTAAGCAAGCCCCGTACCACGCCTAGCCTCCAAGCCCTGCACTTCATCACATCTTCCCTCCCCGGTTTATTTTTTCCCCTTCAACACGTATCGCCACTTAATGCTATTCAGTTTTCTTGGATGTTATGTAATGCTATCTATTTCCCTCATTAGAATGTTAGTTCCATGAGTGCACAGTTTGTTTTGGTTACACCGTGTTCTCCAAGCTGGATACAGAGCTGGGCATGCAGCAGGGGCTGGTGAATGAAGAAAATGCACATGGTATCATCCCAAAGGCAAGGAAGAGATGCTGCCAGGCTTGATGAGGCATGGTGGGGAGCACCGGGTGACATCAGCAGATTTGAGTCATGAAAAAGTCATCCCAATCCCTAGCCCCAGCCGCATTCCTATTTCTAAACTAACCCGAAATGCAGTCACCTCCAACCCGGAACGACTGGTACCCCTCTCTCTGTCTCAGAGGCCGAGTTCCCTTGTTGCTAACTTGGCATGGTCACTGTGTAACCTTCCCTTGATGGTGACAGGAGGGTGCCACCAGGGAGGAAACCAGAGCTGGTACTTCCTGGTTGGCAGGTGCTGCCCTGGGAGGTGGAAGGGAAGAGGGCAGTCCCAGAAGACAGGGGCATGACTCTCTCCTCACTCTCTCTGGGTCCCAAACACTATGGGTGGGAGCAGAAGCCGGACCTTCCTCATTGTTGTTGGTTCAGACCTCGGGCTTTTATCTCAAGGCCCCGCCCACCCCAGTCCTTCCCTACTCAAGCTGTTATGATCCTATTCCAGATTTATTATCTTCAGATCATTTAATATGCAAAATTATAGTGAATAAGTAAGCTTGCAGCTCCTTCCTCGTCCTCAGTAAGTTCCAGGTCTATTTCCTGCCTTGTGTCTGAGGGGCTTGGGGGAGGGAAGGAAGTGAGAGAAAGACGTAAGGAATGGCTAGGTCTTCGACCAACTCAATCCTATCGGATCGTAACCCTCATTCCAGATCTTTCTTGTCTCATTCTTTTTTTTTTTTTTTTTTTTTTTTTTTGGATTTTCGAGACAGGGTTTCTCCATAGCTTTTTGGTTCCTGTCCTGGAACTAGGAACTAGCTCTTGTAGACCAGGCTGACCTCGAACTCACAGAGATCCGCCTGCTGGGATTAAAGGCGTGCGCCACCACTGCCCGGCTGCATTCTTTTTCTTTAAGTTATTTATTTGGTGTGTGTATGCGTGTGTGTGGACATATGTGAGAATATGTACCACAGTACATGTTTGGGGGTCAGAGGTCAACATTCATAAGTCAGTTCTTTCTTCTGGGGACTCAAACTCAGATTAGGTCATTAAACTTGCATATTTACCAAATGAACCACATCTCTGACTCCCTTCTCCTTCCATTCTGGGTTTTTTTTTTTTTTTGATTGTACCTCACTATCTGGTATCTAGTCCTGATTGGCCTGGAATTTGCTAAGTAGACCAGGCTTTGAACTCACAGAGATCTATTTGTCTGTGCCTCCAGCCATCATGATCAGCATTTTCTTTCAGCTTTTCTTTCTTTTTCTTTTTTTAAAAGATTTTCTTGGTAAGGGTATGTTCTTTATGAAATGGAAGAACAGCATAGATTTTGCAAAATATGCCAAGCGCCCTGTAGATCAGTCAGACCATCAGAGAGAACATTCTAGCTGCCTACAAGCCTTCCCCATTCTGGAAGCACTTGCTGGTCTGAACAGTGTAAGAGTTTGTCTGTTCTAGAATTTTGCATTGATGCAGTAAGAAAGCATCTTGTGTCTGAATGTATGACACCTTTCCCATTATATTATCTTTAGCACCTACAAAATGTCTTAATTTGGGGCCTGGTGTGGCTCAGCAGGTAAGAGCACTCACTGGTGCTCTTTCAGAGGGCTGGGGTTTGAGTCCAAGCACCCACATGGTGGCTCACAACCTTCTATAACTCCACTTCCAGGGGATCCAGTGTCACCTTTTGGCCTCCACAGGTACCAGGCACCCAAATGCTGCAAGACATCCATACATCTAAAACAAACAAAAAAAATTATTTATTTAGTGCGACGGTCTCCCTGTGTCGCTCGGACTTTGGTGGCACTGTCTCAGCCTCCAAGTAGCTGGAATTAGAGGTGTGACCACCATGTATGACTCTAGTTTAAGTTTTCCTTTTGGAGTTTGGGGGTTGAACTCAAGGTCTCCCACATTCTCTTCAAGTTCTCTACCATTGAATTGCACCCCCAGCCTCTTAGTTTAATTCTCCTGCCTCAACTTTTCACTCTGCCTTCTAATTGCATATGCAGTATCAATTCTTCCTAAGTAAATACCGACTGGGAAAGAAGCAACAGGTCCTATTTCCAGATCCAAATCTTTTCACCCATAGCCTTCTAGGGCCTCTCTAATCTCTTGTGGTCTTTAGTTCCAGCTTCAACAGTCTCCCTGACTCGTCCTGGGTTCTAATGCAAGCGCGGGAGCCCATCCCGGGGGAGGACACTGGACAGCGCTGTCTGTAACACTTACACCTTCCAAAGCAGGTCACTTCTGACTTCGGCCAAGCTCAGCAGGGGGTGCCTGGTGCTACAGTCGAGGGGGCGAACCGGACGAAGGAGCTTATTAGTTTGATAAAGATCTGAAGTCCCTGCCCCGCCCACTCCCCCAACTTCCCTGGGGCCCTGGACAGCTCCCACACCCTGAAGGCTGCTTCAGCCTCAGCATCTTCAGTACGCCCTCTCAGAGGCAGACCCAGCGCCCTGCCTATGGTCCCTCCCCATCAGTTCCTATAGGGCTCAAGCGCAGACGCCTGCTCACCAGCCTCTTGCCCGGCTCCGCCCCACCTGCTCGGCTCACATTTCGCCCGCCAAGGGCAGCAGCTGCTCCGGGCTCCAGAGGCATCCTCTGTGCAGTGGTTCCCGCTGACTGTTCCATCGCGGAGTTTGACCCAGTCAACTCTTCTTTCTCTGCCTGGCTTCCCTTACCTACGTTGTTTCCAACCGTGAGGTCCTAGCTATCGTGTCCGGGATTGAACTCTCTCTTGCCTTCTGAAGAGCGGCCATGGCCACCTACAAAGTCAAGGTGGCCACGGGCACTGACTTCTTTTCGGGGACCCTGGACTCCATTTCACTGACCATTGTGGGAACCCAAGGAGAGAGCCATAAGCAGCTGTTGAACCACTTTGGGAGAGACTTTGCCACTGGGGCGGTAAGTGTGCGAGTCACCCAGGACAGATGGAAGCTCAGGATGGATGGAGGCATCGGGGAAGGAGCCAGAGCTGGGTCAGGAGAGTGGAGAAGCCTCTGTGGACTCCCAAGGCTCCCCCCTCCCCACACAACCATCTCTCCTCTGCTCCCTCTTCTCTCATCCCTCCCAAACAACCCATCCTTCTCCCTCCTGCTCCTGTTTCCTTGTTCTCTCCTCTCTCTCTCTCTCTCTCTCTCTCTCTCTCTCTCTCTCTCTCTCTCTCCTCCCTCTCTTCTCTCTGAGCTCATTCATCTCAGCCCTCTTCCTTAAGGTCCCTTCCATCCTTACCCCCTCTATCACCTCTCTCCTTCATTCTCACTCTTTCTCAGCCAAGTTGCATCACAACTGGCTTCCATTTGCATTGGATTCTGTGACTTCAAATGGCATCCGACCAGCCTGGCCAGTGGGGACCTGCTTTGTCCTGATGGAAGCCACTCTTGGTGGTTTTGATAGCCACCTGCTCCTGTGTGACCTGAATAGGCTCCTCCATCTGTGTGGCCACTTCTGAATTCCTTCTTCTTTCTTAAGAAGTAGGAGCAGGGCCTGGGGGACCCCTCATTCCACACTAAGACTGAAGGATGCCAGGAAGGCCTGGCCTTTGACCCCTTTGTTATCAGCTCCCCAAGACTCTAAATAGCTCCTGCAGTCTCAAGTGGCTGGGGAAGAGGGCAGAAGACAGGACCTTAGGAACTGGGAAGGAGGGATAAGCCTGAGGTCCTTCCTGCCTTGGGTAGATGGGCCCAGCAGAGGGCAGCCAAGTTAGAAGGCTCACAGCTGTGCCCACTCTTCAGTTCACTAACATGAGCAGGGCCTGGGTAGAGGGTAAGCCTCGTGGGAGGTCTGAAGAACTGGTCAAGTCACTCACCCCTTTGTTCTGTGCAGGTGGACGAGTACACCGTGCAGTGCCAGCAGGACCTAGGGGAGCTTATCATCATCCGTCTGCACAAGGAGCCCCATTCCTTCTTACCCAAGGACCCCTGGTACTGCAACTATGTGCAGATCTGTGCCCCCAACTGCCGTGTCTACCACTTCCCAGCTTACCAGTGGATGGATGGCTATGAGACCCTGGCACTCCGGGAGGCCACAGGTGAGCCAGCACCAGCCACCGTATCCCATGCAGTGAGTTTCCTCACTCTAGCCCCGCTATGCTAGATTGGCCACTCCGGGGTCCTATCAAGCCAATCAGGGATCTCCTGCCATGGTCATCCGCAGTCACTGTCACTGTTGCTGTTCTGGGCCCAGTGTGGGGCTGCACACTGGAGGAACCCAAGTGTGTGCGGTCCAGGGACCACTATGAGCATCATGCGCAGCGAGCATCCCCAGATCACTCTTCCCCTTCATCCTTCACTCTCCCTTGGCTCCTATTGGATGCCAGGCACGCTGCAAAGACCTCTGGAACAGGATTCGGTTTTTACAAAAGGATGCTCCATTGTTCCAGCTGAATCTGCATTCTACTTAGAAGTCTAATTAGTTTCTTAGCTCTCTGGGTCACCAAGGCGTTGTATATGGTCTGTTTGTTCGAAAAAGGGTCTCTCTCTGTAGTCTTGGCTGTCCTGGAGCTCACTGTGTAGATCAATCATCCCACAGAGATCTTCCTACCTCTGCCTCCCGAGTGCTGGGATTAAAGGCATATGCTACCATGCCAAGCCTTGTGTTTGATATTGATGCTTTTTTTCTTTTTGTTTATTTTGTGTGACAGTGAAGGTCAAAGGACAATTTGTGGGAACTGGTTCTCTCTACCATGTGATTCCTGCTGATAATAGAACATATATATTACAATTTATATAACGTATATATTGTATGTATTGTATATATGATGCTCCATTGTTCCAGCTGGATTTGTGTTCTACTCAGTAGTCCTATTAGTTTTTTATCCATATTATATTATTATTATAATATTAATATATGTTCTATATATAATATATAGTATGTATTTATATGCTAATGGGACATTATGTTGCTCCAGAGGACTCTGCTATCCCTATGGGACACCTTAGTTTCTTAACAGGATTCATTGTTATTCCCAAAGGCCTCCTTTACCGATCAAGGGTCCTCCCTGCTCCCATAGGAGACCTTGTTCTTCATTCAGGCTTCTTGGCTCTACTGGATGGGGGGAATGACAGACCTGTAGCAGAGCAAAGCTGCCTTGCTTTTTTTTTGGGGGGGGGAGGATGTGTGGTTGCTACTAAGGGAGAAAGCTAGGACCCAAGTGCCTGGGCTGCCCACACCCACTTCTGCCATAAGCCTTCATCCAGCCTCTTAAGGGAGCTTCCTAAGTGCGGCTGTGGCATGGTGGCAAGAGGCGTATCTTATACCCCGAGACTCTACCCCTTGCAGGGCTTCTCTCTAAGGAGGAAGGGGCATAACTGCGGATGGTGGTGTCTAGAGTCTCATCCTTCGGGCACACTACTCATTCATTTCCCTGTGCTAGAATATTCTCCTTGGAGGAGGGAATGGGGCCTCAGCCAAGGGGAAAGGAGAGGCTGAGGCTGGAGAGGTAGGGCTAGGGGAGGGTGAGGATGTCATCATGAGAGTCACCGGGGACGCAGAGTACCTTCCCATGGTGATAGGTCTGTGTGGCATGGAAGGGGATGGGCAGGGGACAGGCAGGTGACACTAGCTGGCTGGGCAAGAATGGGGTTGGGTGGGGTGGCTGCCACGCAACACCAGGGCAGGGAGACCTGAGTCATCTGCTGGGCCCTCGAAGGAGTTAGGCTTCCGCCCTGGGGATGAAGCCAGGCTGGGGATCTGGGTTGCATAACTTCAGGGGGCACCATTCCCAGAGTGCAACAGGAGGAGCTGAGGCATATGGAAATCAGAGGACGATGGATGGCAGGGTGAGGGTTCTGAGAGAAACGATGAGGCTGTCCTGACGGGCACATACCAGCCTGGGGCAGTCAGCCAGGAGGCTGGAGAGAGTCGGATCTGGAGGTTCATCTCAGTCATTTATTTCCTGGACACCTAGGCATGCTTCTGTGGTATTTTCAGTTCTGGTACTTTTGTCTGTAAAATGAATGAATAACAGAACCTGCTTCACAGTAGATGTGAACATCCACTGACGTAACACCTCAAAGGAGCTGCAAAAGGCTTAACTGGCGAGGTTGTTACTAGGTGAGGGATGTGGTCCAGAAGCAGCCTGCTTTGGACCAAATCACAGCTTAGCTGCTTTTCATGCTAATACTGTTTTCCCCTTGTAAATGGGCATGATAGGACAGCATCTAGTTAAAGATGTTAGGGTCAGAAGTATTTTGAAATCTAGATTTTCTTTAGAAGCTACATACATGTGTATGTTCATATGCGTGTATATGTACATATATATACTATAAAACCACATATTTTGTTTTATGTAAATATAAAATATTTATTTTTGTTTTATGTGTATGGATTTTTTTTGCATGCAATGTATACAAAAAATTTAGATCCCAACCAATGAGTTTATTGTGAAGCAGACTGGATTTCTACAGACTTTCATACTCTGGATTTGTGGGTTATTCCTCTATCTCATTAGGTTGTTCCTGTGTCGCTTATACTGCATGCATGCCTAGTGCCTAAGGCCAGAGAGGGCCAGCATCCTATGGGTACCGGAAACCAAATCTGGGTCCTCTGCAAGAACAGCGAGTGCTCTTAGCTAGTCCCAGATGCCTAGATTTGTCTTTATCTTTGTAACTGCAGCTTGGATATTTCTTACCTGACATGGTTGTATCAAAGCGTTTTGTATTTTTAAAAAAATATTTGCATACATATGTGCTATCTCAGTGATGAGACTCAATTAGATTAGATCTGATTAGACATCAGATTTCTTTGCCTCATTTATAATTTTGATACCTAGGCTGAAGGGATTTATAGAACACTGTAGTGTGCTTGCATTTTCTTACTGTGACATGAGGTCAGGGTGTGGAATTTTCCACTTATGACTTTCAATTGGCATCCAAGAAACTTAAGATTTGGAAATATTTTGGATTTTTAGACTAATAATCTCTGTCTGTCTGTCTGTCTCTCTCTCACACACACACACATGAAGTATGTGAAAATTCTATCACTAGGGTATTTCTAATGACACATACTAATATTTCTAATCAAAACTATAGTTATGTTGGGTGAGTGAAATAGACTATACATAATCCCAGACATAGTGGTGCCCGCCTGCAATCCCAGCACTTGGAAGATTGAGGCAAGAGGAACATGACTTCCGGACTAGCCGGGAATACATATAGAAATCCTGTACAAACAAATCCTATATGTAGCTTCAGGTAAACTTAGATCCCAGCCAATGAGTTTATCGTGAAGCAGTCTGGATTTCTAGAGACTTTCGCATTCTGGATTTCTGGAAAGGGAGTTATTCATCTATCTCATTAGGTTGTTCTTGTGTAGCTTAAATTATTAGTATAAACATAGTGTGTTAGAAAGTGCCTTGCATGTGAATTCTCCAGAACTATTGGTTACCGTGACTTCAGTGGGGCTAGAAGGGGGACTTCATAGAGAGCTTGAAGGGTAGAGTAGGACTATGGGGGAGATTTTAGCAGGGAAATGGAGCTTCTCTCTCCTACAGGGCCCTCCCCTATCCTTAGCTCCTCCTTCTGAGAGCTGACCTGGGGATGGGTGCCTTCTCTTTGAAGACAGCAGGGGTGGGCAAGGGACAGGGACAGCCTTGAACCTCCTTCCTCTCTGGTCTCCCTACAGGAAAGACTACAGCAGATGACACACTCCCCATCCTTTTGGAACACAGACAAGAAGAGATTAGAGCCAAGAAGGACTTCTACCAGTGAGTGGGAGGGTGCCATGGGAGGTTCAGAGCTTGGTGGTGGGTATGGACAGCTGTGCCCTGACTGGAGTAATTCCTGGGTGTCAGGGCCCATGAACCCGGTTTCTCTTTGCAGCTGGAGGGTCTTTGTTCCTGGCCTTCCCAACTACGTGGACATTCCTAGTTATCACCCTCCTGCCCGGCGGTGCCGCAACCCCAACCGGCCTGAGTAAGGACCAGAAGCTGGCCTAGCCCCCCTCCCACAAGACCAGTACCTGTCCCTTCCTGCTTTCCTTCCACAAGACCAGTATCTGCCCCTCCCTGCTCTCCTTCCACAAGACCAGTACCTACCTCTCCCTTCTCCCCTTCCACAAGACCAGTACCTGTCCCTTCCTGCTTTCCTTCCACAAGACCAGTACCTGCCCCTCCCTGCTCCCCTTCCACAAGACCAGTACCTGCCCCTCCCTGCTCCCCTTCCACAAGACCAGTACCTACCTCTCCCTTCTCCCCTTCCACAAGACCAGTACCTGCCCCTCCTTGCCCCCAGACAGCAGGCTCCACACTCTAGCCCCTTTCTCTCCACACAGGTGGAATGGTTATATTCCAGGATTCCCGATTCTCATCAACATTAAGGCCACCAGGTTCTTAAACTCAAATCTTCGTTTCTCCTTCGTCAAGACAGCTTCCTTCTTCTACCGCCTAGGGCCCATGTGAGTGTGCGTGAGTGAGGGCACCTGCAGAGATGTGCCTCCCCTCCCCCATCAGGTCAGAAAGACTGGGGGAGGCAGGGGGCGGTGGGGTGGGGGGTGACAGTGGAAAACTTGACACTTGACACTCACAGACCAGAGCAAAAAGACCCGGAGACACTGGTCACCCAGAAACTGCAGCAAGTAGGTGGCCCTGTCATTTCCCTGTGCACCTAGCTCCTCTTTAACATTCTGCTCCTTGTATCTCACCTTCTAGGGCGCTGGCCTTCAAACTGCGTGGCCTGGTGGATCGCAAACGTTCCTGGAAGAGACTAAAGGACATTAAGAATATCTTTCCTGCTACCAAGACTGTTGTCTCTGGTATGGAGAGGGTCACCCCAAGAGAACACGAGGGAGTCAGGTGGTCTTTGGGGCAAGAGGAAGCCTTATCTCATGGGGTCAGGGGTTCAGATGGGAGCAACGGAAGGGTCATTTGAAAATTAGGTGGGTGCACCCTGTTTGAGGCTTCTTGAAGATCATCATCCTGTGTCCCTTTGGCCATTCAACGCGAAGCTAGGAACTTCCTGTCCCTTCCAGACTCATCTTGATGTCCACTATTTTTTTTTCTTACATCTCCCCATCTCTGAGAGGGTGCCGGACTTCACCGTGACATTCCTGTGTTATTTCCCCCAGAGTATGTGGCTGAACACTGGATGGAGGACAGCTTCTTTGGGTACCAGTACCTCAATGGCCTCAACCCAGGCCTGATCCGCAGATGTACGCAGCTCCCAGACAAATTCCCTGTCACAGATGAGATGGTGGCCCCGTTCCTGGGTGAGGGAACCTGCCTACAAGCAGAGCTAGAGGTGAGGCCCTCTCTGGCTTACCCGGGGCATGGTCCCTGGCTTTTTCTTGGGCATCTCCATGCCTCTCCATCAACAAGGTCCATTTGAGTCTCACCCATGCCTGCACCCCCACTTTCCTATCCCCATCCAACCACTGAGCCTTGGGGGCAGTACTCTGGGTTGAAGGTACCCTATCTTAGTGACTAACTGCTTGCCCATTGTGGTTTCCCTCCAGAAGGGGAACATTTACCTGGCAGACTACCGCATCTTGGAGGGCATCCCCACTGTGGAGCTCAATGGTCATAAGCAGCATCACTGTGCTCCCATCTGCTTGCTGCACTTTGGTCCTGACGGCATGATGCCCATTGCCATTCAGGTACTAAGGGAAGGTGAGGGTGGGGCTGCTGTGTGAGCGTGTGGCCAGCGCTGATCCCGTGTGCCTAAATGTCTCTCTGTATGTTTATGGTTGTGTAAGCCTGTGTACTACTTGTGCATATGTGAGCAAGTACGTGTCCATGCCAGTGTGTATGCCTGTGTAAAGTCCTGCGTACAACCCTGTGTGTGCATCTGAGAATATTCCCATGTATATGCATACCCTGACCCACATGTGGTCATGTGGAGCCTGGGATGAGAACCGTCTCCTTGCAGGTGCACACCTGGCTGTTGCCATTATGTGCCTTTATATGAGTCTGGAGCCCTGTGGTGCTCTCCTTTGTGGGCCCTAGGTGTAACATGTGTATGCACACATAGATGCCCATATGCCAGCGGGCCAGGCGGTTGGTTGGAGCTTGTCCTGTTGATGGCATTCCCTCATCCTCCTGCAGACCCACCTCTGCTGAAGCCCTGAGGGACTGACACTCAGCAGCTTCCTAGGCTTGTGGTCTGACAGGAGAAGCAGCCGAGGCATCTCTTCCTCACAGATCCTCACAAGGGTCATTTAAAAATTAGAAAAAGGTTCTCTCTGGAGGCATCAGCCAAGCCCTGATGGTCTGGCTCATAGGTGGGACACTGCAGGCTAAATTTCAGTGATAGCGTCCCCTCTCTCCCAGGCCCGGGAACTTGTCCATTGCTTGCCCTGGTGGCTATGAAGGTTGTGGTAGGAAGGGTTATCAGAAGAGGGAGTTTCTCAACCAGGTCCCCCTGCCCCACCCCACTGTGGCTGACTTCCCTCCTCTTTTCTTTTTTCCTTTTCTTCTTCCTCCTTCTCTTCTTTTTCTCCTTCTCCTCCTACCCTTTTCCCCCTCCTTTTCTTCTCCTTCTTCAGCCAGAAGTTTACTATCTAGTCCTGGCTGGCCTATAACTCACTGTGCAGACTAGGCTGACTTGGATCTCACAGAGATCCATCTGCTTCTGCCTCCATAGTGCTGGAATTCGGGGCATGTACCATCACGTTTCGATGCCCGAAGTTGCTGCTGCTGCTGCTTTCACTTCAGCTGTCCTGCAACTTGCTCAGTAGACCAGGCTGGCCTCAAACTCAGAGATACACCTGCCTTCTTTTTTTTTTAATATTTATTTATTTATTATGTATACAATATTCTGTCAGTGTGTATGTCTGCAGGCCAGAAGAGGGCACCAGACCTCATTACAGATGGTTGTGATCCACCATGTGAACTCAGGACCTTTGGAAGAGCAGGCAATGCTCTTAACCACTGAGCCATCTCTCCAGCCCCACCTGCCTTCTTAAAGAAAGTGGGAGCTGCTGGGCAGAGGCAGGTTCAGGAAGATGGGTCGGGCACAGGATGCAACAAGAGCCAATGTAGGGAAAGAAGGACCCCAGGATGCTCAAAAGGCAGAGGGACTGGAGTACAGGACTCTTTTGCCTCCTCCAGTGGAGGTTTCTACCTTACTAACCCACCTCTTTCCCCACCCCTAGCTCAGCCAGACTCCTGGGCCTGACTGTCCCATTTTCCTGCCCAATGATTCCGAGTGGGACTGGCTATTGGCGAAGACGTGGGTACGCTATGCTGAGTTTTACTGTCACGAGGCCATCGCACACTTGCTGGAGAGCCATCTCATAGGGGAAGCTTTCTGTCTGGCCCTGCTGAGGAACCTTCCTATGTGCCATCCCCTGTACAAGGTATAGGTTTGGGGGAAGGGGACTTTGAAAGCTCCTGGGTCAATTCTGTGGGTGGGGAGGGTGTCCCGTGAGCCCTGCGAGACATCTGGGGGATCCCCAGAGAGGGATTGTAGTGGGATCTCCCCAAAGTATTTGAGGGTCTGATGGAGCAGGAGTAGGGGTGCTGAGGTCCTTGGGAGCAATCTCAACTCTCCTCATTGTCTCCTTGCCTTCCTGCCCAGCTCCTCATTCCTCACACCAGATACAACGTCCAGATCAACAGCATTGGGCGGGCCCTCCTTCTCAACAAGGGGGGCCTCTCTGCCAGGGTAAGACTCTTGCCCCCCACTCCAGCATGACACTTGTTTTCTTCTGGCCTTTGCAGTTAGTCTTCAAGTGGAGCGCCACTTGTTTAAGATTCTGGGGGTGGGGAAAGGGGCAGCGTTTGAGAGGATGTTTTGGGGGGTACGGAGACAGGACTTGGAATGTAAAGGTCCTGGCCCTTGGACAGCCTAGGCCCAGAGTGGGTCCCAGAGGGACTGACATAGTATAGCATTTAGGAGGCAGGCTCAGAGGAAAGCTCATGTAATTCTTTCTTCCTCAAGGCCATGTCCCTGGGCCTAGAGGGTTTCGCGCAGGTGATGGTTCGGGCTCTGTCTGAGCTCACCTACAAAAGCCTCTGCATCCCCAATGACTTTGTGGAGCGTGGGGTCCAGGACCTGCCTGGGTATTATTTCCGTGATGACAGTTTGGCTGTGTGGTATGCCATGGAGAGGTGAGGTGGGACAGCAGCAGGTGGTACTCAGGGGGACAGACACCTGGAGTGTTGGAGGGGTGTGGGGACCTTTAAGGACCTGGGCTTGGGTGTTTCCTGGGCCTTGGGGTTGTTCATCCATCTGCTGCCTGTGCCTGATGGACTGGAACATGCTTGCTTTGGCTTCCAGTCTAGACTCGGAACTGCTTGAGAGCCGCCCCCCCCCCATCTGGGAAAGAAAGAGTAACTTTGTATACACTTTACAAAAAATTTAAGTAGTTTCTGGTCTTGTTCATAACCCCCAAGGGCCTTGCCTACTGCAGGCCTGGGGTGGCGCTGTGGCCAGCCAAAGCCAGCGTGACCTGAGGCTGTGGGAGAAACTCTTACTGAGGCTCCATCTTCCTGGCAGGTATGTGACAGAGATCATCACTTACTATTACCCGAACGACGCAGCTGTGGAGGGTGACCCGGAACTGCAGTGCTGGGTGCAGGAGATATTCAAGGAGTGCCTCTTGGAACGCGAGAGCTCAGGTACCGGCATGGGAGCCCAGAGGGACCTGGGACTCAGGGGACATCTCCAGGCGTGTCCCTTCCTGGTTTGTGCCTGCCTCCCTGTAGGCCGAAGAAGGCCCAAGCACTCTTCTGTCTAGGATCGGCACAGGACCTTGCCCTGAGCCTTAGAGCAGCAGCTGGGGTTGGGGCGATAAAGCACCTGTGCCTTGTCTGAGCTCAGGGCTACACCTTGTCTCTGCTGAGACCTGGCAGTGTCCCAGGCCTTCTTCCTGGAAACAAGCTTTTGTGGATTTGGAAATAAGTTGTGACGTTCAGTGAGAAAGGACAGTATATGGTGGTCGAGGAGCTAGGGTGAGGGTGGGGGTGGCAGGCTCTAGGAGAGGAGTGGAAAGCATCATGAGGTCATAATACTTAGGGACACTTAGAGACACACTCTGCAAATGCTTCGATGCACTGCTGCTGGCTACTGAGGCTGCAAAGGGGACCAAGACAGGTACTGGTGTCACCTCCGAGATGCTCATGAACTGGCCTGAAGGGGTTGCACCGGGGAACAGGCATTTCCACCATGGCAGAACCAGAGCAGTTTAGGGGAGCCTGAGGCGAGATGAAGGATCTGGATGAGGCCAAGGAGGCAGTTCACCCAGTGGGGAGTAGTGGGTGCATAGTGGGCGTGAGGAGGCCACAAGTCATGGTCTGGCTGAGATTGCTCATCTTGGGTGACGTTTAGCAAGAGCTGGGATGAGGTCAGCATGTGTCCTTTCCTGAGGGAGGGGCACATGAGAAGGGGCTGCTGAGTGTCAGCTGCATGTAGAAAAACCCAAAAGTTAGAGGGGGCATAGGGAATACGTCCTCCTGCTGCTGGGGCTGAGGGTGGAGGTCAGCAGACTTCTGGAAGCGGATATCAAGCCATGTATCCTGGTTGAGGAATCTGGGACTATCCTGAGTCACTGAAAGTTCTGCAAAAAAGCTAAGACTTATGTGTTAAAATATCTGCCCACGCAAATGTGTGCCGGACAGTTTAGGATGATGTTTTGGTATCCAGGAGGGAGGTGACCGGGGGGCTTAAGTAAGACAAGTGAGGATGCAACCCAGAGCTAGCTAAGGACTGGAGAAGACAGTTTGGTCCTGGGCTGGATCGGGAAGAAGGTTTTTGGCCACAGGAGGGCAGAGCAGGTTGAAGGAGGGAACCCCGGGTCGCCAGCTACTCTATTGACATGCTAGGATGAGCTGGGAGTAGAGGCGCCCTCTGCTGGGCACCAGCCTGGTCTGCGATGAACATGGCCTGGTCTGTTCCACCATCCCTCAGGCTTTCCCACCTGCTTGCGAACTATACCTGAGCTGATCGAGTATGTCACGATGGTCATGTACACCTGCTCCGCCAGGCATGCAGCTGTCAACACGGGCCAGGTACCTCAGCCCCAGTCCCCCTAAACAGTGGGTTCCAAGCCCAAGCCACACTCAGTCTATCCCTGGTCCAACCTCAGCTTGTCTCAACAGACTCCCTCTTCAACCTCAGTGCCAGTTGTAGCCCTGGCCCAGTTTCTCTGCCCCACCAGCCTACAGGCCCATCAGTGATGCCAGCTCCACCGATCCAACCCAGGGTCTTCTGGGGCAGGGGTCCAAGTCAACCACCCGAGAGGGTGCCCAGGCTTGGTTGGCGGGAACCAAGTATTTTCTCACCCAGAACACCTCTTCTCCTCCACTCCAGCTAGAGTTCACCTCTTGGATGCCCAACTTCCCGTCGTCCATGCGGAACCCCCCGATGCAGGCCAAGGGGCTGACTACTCTGCAGACCTACATGGACACTTTGCCGGATGTGAAGACCACGTGCATCGTGCTCCTAGTGCTCTGGACTCTCTGCCGGGAGCCTGACGACAGGGTGCGGGGCTCTTGAGCATGGGCGGGGGCGTGGCAAGGATGCTTGAGGGGTGTCAGGGACAGGAAGCAGGAAGTGGGAGGCCACAGGAAGGATCGGGTAAGATGGCTTGGCTTTGTCTCAGCACCTGGTTCTTTGTCCTGCAGCGGCCGCTTGGCCACTTCCCAGACATCCATTTTGTGGAGGAGGCCCCTCGGAGGAGTATTGAGTCTTTCCGTCAGAACCTCGCCCAGATCTCTCACAACATCCGCCAACGCAATAAGTGCCTCACCATCCCGTACTACTACCTGGACCCGGTGCTGATTGAGAACAGCATTTCCATCTAGTTGCTCCCTACCTTTCCACACACTAACTCCTATTTTCCAATAAAATTACTTCAAACACTGTCCTCGCGCTGAGAGTGTCTGCTGGTTTCCCGGGCAGCAGGCCGTGGTCTGGGGGATCACATACACGGCTATGCTGTTCTTTGCCATTCAGGTAGGCATAGGGCAGCGCCAGGTTCCACTTCCAGGTTCCAATCCTAAATAGCCCTAGAGATTCAGGCCAGGCCGTTTCTGCCGTGGAGCGTCCTCATCTAAATGCTTGCCTAGGTAGGTGCCCAGACACTGCTGAGGGTGCAGAGGGAAGAAAAAACACTGGGACCTGGATTCCACCTTTCCGCTCACAGTTCTGGTCCCTCCGAAGTGCCCATCTACAGAGACTTCGTTACCCCAATCCCTTTGTAGCCAGACCCCAAGATGAGCCCAACTTGAAACATAAGCCAAAATGGACAAAAGATCATCAGTCAACAAGAAACCCCAATTACCCCAAACTCAGATACAAGACTCAGCTCCACCTACCCGGAATCCATATTACTCTAAGTCACACCTGCAAGCTCCTGTAAGTCACTCCAAGGAACCCATCCTGCCAAGGGCATTCTTCAAGTAACCTACTGTCCCCAAGGTCTCTTCTCTATTGTCCCAAGACTCCCTCCCATCCCCACCTTGGACTTTACTTCCTTTCATGGCTGATGTCCCGGTAGGACACAAGAGCATGGGTCACGGCATTGAGCTCAGGGAGTGAGGCTGTCAAGTCGGCCTGACTTTTGGTGGTGGGTCGGGGTAGCGGCATGAGGGGTAGGAATATTGGACATCCAAGGACTGAAGTCAAGCTGACACCCCAAATTTAGTCAGCACAGATCCACTTGTTGTGCCCAGAGTCAGGACCCTCCAAACCACCAAGAGACCAGATCTAACGCAAAAGCAAAGAGTTTATTATTATTATTATTTCAGCATGCTGGAGCTGACCATCCTTTACAAAGGCAGAATGGCAATCACCCCGAGAGGGAGGTGGAGGCTTCTTTTAAGCCTCACTGATGGGGGTGTCTAAGGAAGTTAGGTCATTTTAGCTATGATTGGCTTAAGCAAGTGGAAATTGTATTAGTACACTTTAATTGATCAGGGCTAGTCGGGCTAGTCAGGGGTAGTCAGGGCTACAGTTTTCCATTTTTTATTTTTTTGGAGGCCTGGGACAGGGCCTATCCTTGAGCTGCTGTTGGGGTGTTGGGGATTAATTTTCCTTTATTCATGGCTCTTCCTCAGAAACTGAAATTGAGACCTGATCTCTGAGAGAAGACTGAGCAGCGGTTATGACATTGGCTTGGTCCTTTCACGCTGGAGCCTGTGCACAGTCCCCTCCTGGGATGCTGTTTGCCACCCTAGGTGTGATACTGATTCATCTGGCCACTGAACAAGGGACTATGACCAAGTAAGATCAGATGAGGCCAGTGCAGCTGGGGTCACGGAAGGCAGCTGGGAGGAGAGAACCTAGCTGAGGCCTGACAGGAGGCTGTCCTGGGGAACCGGAATCTACAGGTGTATAACAGTTTCCCCCAAGACTGAAACATTCTACATTAGAAATTCCACGTTAGGATAGAAAGTAAGCAACTCAAAATGGCTTCAGGAAGTCCCTGAAACCCACCAGATTCTCCAGGCCCTTCCCACCCCCAAAAGTATACAAGCAATAAAGAGACCAGCTAGTCACTCACAGAGAAGTCAAACTGGGAAGAGGACTTTCCAGTAAGCCCAGCCACTTGGAAAGAGCAGAGCGCAGAGGAGCTGTCTGGAAAGGTTGCTGCCTGCAGTCTGTGCAGTGTGTTTCAGGATCCCGGTTTTTATGTTTCCCATGCTGCAGTGGGCTTTGGTGACGAAGTGTCTTTGAGTCACTTCTGCTCCTGTAAGTAACCTCAGTAAAACTCATTGGTTTACCACGCTGGACTTTGACTTTGGTGGTTTCTGTTCTTTGGTCTGTCGTGGGCTTCCTTCTGTGTGATGAGGTACGTGGTGAAAGCGTGTGTGCCTGCCCTCATGTGTGTGTCTGTGTGTTGCATCTCCCCAGGTCAGCAGGTCAGGGCCATGGGCGCTGGCAGATGGTAGAAGACAGCGCATGCCCAGGACAGCCACAGCTGCTGCCAATGTTGCAGCTCCTAGTTTGGATCTTTTGCTACTTGTTTTATGTTGTGGTCTTTAGCCTGCGTCTTGATGTAAAGGTTTTTGATGAACTGAGGTCTTTGGCAGTTCTATCATAACTCTCTCCTTGACTTCTGCACACAGACATGGAGCAGCCTCGGGGGAATACTTGCCTAGCCAGGGGCAGAGATGGAGAAAAGGGTCTGAGTTTGGCTGGGTAGGGCATGCTTCAGGACCTGGGGCTTGAACTGGTGTCTGCCAGCATATCTGGGATGCTGTTCTTGGCCAGACCTCAGGTTCTGTTGACTTCATAGGGCAACTGTAAGAGAGTTTGTTTGTTTCTGGAGAACTGAGCAGGCTGAGCACGGGCTGAGGACTCTAGGGACCAGCAGCCTCCCAAACAGCTCACCAATATTCCTGCCGCCGTTTGTTAGCTCGTGGGCTACAGTAGGCACAGAGCACAGAGTCGCTGCCCCATCAGATGAGTTTTGGAAGAACAGAATGAGAGGTGCTCTATCCACTCCTTACCTTCCCCAACTCCCCTCGGTCCCCTCCCCCCCCCGGAGTCCTTGTGAGGTGAGGATTCCTGGGACTGATGTTATAGATAGTTGTGAACAGCCGTGTGGGTGCTGAGAGTCCAACCCCGAACACCTTCTGTCCAAACCCCCAAATCACTTCCCACCCCTGTCTGTATCTCCCTTTCTGCTCCCCATCATACCCTCAATTATGTGGTCAGACAGACCCACGGTAATTCTGGCCTGCTTTGCCTCTCAGACAGGGCCCAGGCCCTGTCCCCTCATCTGTCCCCTTTCCCCATCATCAAGTCCCCTCCTCCTCAAACCACTAGAAGCAGCCTAATAGGAGATCTGGGGTCCCAGCTGGAACCAGAGATAGTTTGGGGTCTTGTCCCTTGGAGATAGGGGCCCTATGTGCATGTACATGTAACAGCCCCTCATGGTTCTTCCTGGTGATGGGTCACCTCTAAGTCCTCCTCCTGGGGGCAGTAGACGACAGAGTGGACAGTGAGCTGAGGTAAGTAGGCCCAGGGGCTCTTGCATTCTCCTCACACAGATTAAGTCTTTTCCTCAGTTGTTCAGCAGCTAAAGGATGGGACTCTCGCACAGTCCCCGCTAGGCTTACTGACATCTTTGTCCTGGGTACCCAAGCCCTGGCAGGAGCTGGTGGCCACACCCACCTGGTACTTGGCCATGGCTGGTGGTTCAGGTGTGTAGGTGAGTGTCTCAGGAGCCCAGGCAGGGTTGGGTCTGGAAGGAACTCACATTGTGGGGGCCTTGAGAGTATTTGGGGTGACAGGGCAGGTGGTTCTGGAGAAACCTGTGCACTTAATTGAGTTCGACTCTGTGCCCTGCGGAGGTGTATCTATTCAAAGGTGTTGTGCCAGCCCCGTTCTCAAACCCTCCCCTTGCTCCAGGGCATGAGGGATTGTGGGTGGGATCTGAAGAGATGTCTATTATCTATAGCTCAACCCCAAGCCCTCAGCTAACCTTAGCTCTTTCTGGCTGCCACCTTGACGTTCTGGGCTTGTCTCTCTGGGCCTAGGGAGGACTTGGTTTATTTTCTGCTTCAGGGATACTCTGTGGTCCCTGTCCAGCTGGCTCGGATTGGCTCCCCTGCAACCCAAATTGGGGCCTCCTCTTTGTCGCCATCTTATGAACCCCCAGCCTGGTAGGCGGAGTCTCTGCGAACCACTTGGAGTAACAGACACTGAGTCACTCCCTGCCAGTTTTTGTCCCTGTCCCAGGCCTCAGGCATTTTCAAGTGTGGGGTCCTGGGTAGGAAGTGCTGCCTGGATGGGGTAGGGTTGTGTAGTGGGATGCAAAGACAGGGAGGAAGCTAACAGGAGGAGACTGAAGAGACGAGGTCCTAGATCACTATCTAGGTGGCACGTGGACCCCTCCCTCCAACCGATTAAAGAATAATTCTCAAAAAATTAAACACAAGTTGAAGAGTTGGCTCAGTTGGCAAGGCGCTTGCTGTGTAAGCACAGGGCTTGAGTTTCTATCCCCAGACCCACATCCAAAGCCTGGTATAGTGTGTGCTTGTGAGTGGAGACAGGAGGGTCCCAGGGATGTTGGGGGCCAGTCTGTGAGCTCCAGCTTCAGCCTCAATCTGCCTGAAAAACAAGGTAGCAACAAAGGAAGATGAAAAGTCTCAGGTATGTAGTTTGTGGGGGGGGGGTACTCAGACCAATCGTTGGGGGATAAGAAGTTCATCAGAAAGCCCAGCATGATGGTGTACAACTTTAATCCCAGCACTCGGGAGGCAGAGGCAGGAGGATCTCTGAGTTTGAGGCCAGCCTGGTGTATAGAGTGAGTTCCAGGACAGTCAGAGCTACACAGAGAAACCCTGTCTAGAAAAGCAGAAAACAAACAACCAAATTACTGGGTTTACAAACACAACTAATCATCACTGCCTTACTGGACACTAGACAACTGAGTTGTCTGTTTTACTGAGTAGAACCCATTTGACTTTCTGAAGGACCCGTCTAACATGAGCTTCACAGAGTCTGAAGTCTTTATTGATAATGAGCAGCAAAGATAAACAATGCCACATTTCCCTAGAAAACAGATGTCCTTAGGACGAGCTGGGGCTGGAGAGACGGCTCAGCAGTTAACAGCACTGGCTGCTCTTCTATAGGTCAGGGGTTTGATTCCCAGCACCACCTCTATGGCTGTTCACAACTACCTGTAACTCCAGTTCCAGGGGATCTGATACCTTCCTCTGGCCTCACCAGCAGTAGACACATAGGGGTGCAGGCAAACACACACACACACACACACACACACACACACACACACACACACACACACAAAGACAAGCAGCTGTCCTCTTAATTTGTCAGTTTGGGGGTCTGGGGAAGGTTCTTCAGTGGTCTTAAGGACAGAATAGAAAGAGGGAAATTATGGGGGAATGGACAGGGAAAGGAACTGGCCACCCTGGAGTCTGGCTGAAGCTTCTCATTGTTTGAAAAACAAGATTCCTACATTTGCTGTGAAGGTTGCTGATGTAGACTTAATATTCCTTTCTTAATTTTTTAAAAAAGATTTATTATATATAGTGTTCCTCCTGCATGTACACCTCTCTGCCAGAAGAGGGCACCAGATCTCATTACAAATGTTTATGAGCCATCATGTGGTTGCTGGGAACTGAACTCAGGACCTCTGGAAGAGCAGTCAATGTGCTTAACCTCTGAGCCATCTCTCCAGCTCCCTTTCTTAAATTTTTAAAAAGATTGTTTTTATTAAGGATATGACTCTGTGGGTACCCATAGAGGTCAAAAGAAGGAGTCAGATCCTCTGAAACCAGAGTCATGAGCTACCCATCCTGGAAGTGAACTTGGCGCCTCTACAGTAACAGGAAGTACTTCTTACTCTTAAACCCCTGCCTGTCACAGAAGTGCCAATCAACCAATCAGCCTTGTAGAATCTTTAACACAGCCGTGGCTCGCCCCGCCCCCACCCCTTCCGGGGGAACTTGCCTTTGCTTTCTTGCTCACTTGAACAGATTCTCTCAAAGTGTCAGTAAATTCTTTTTACTGGTCGTGCCACCAGGCTTCCTCCACACACTGTTTTACATGGCACTTTGTTGCCCCTCATGAGGGAAATATCCATTTTTCCTCCCTTAGCCATTTCTTGTTCTCCTGTCAGCTGCTGTGCCATCCAGAGGCAGCTGGTGTTCTCTGGCAACACGCTGATCCGAACTGTCGGCCTAGCGCACTGACACGCTCCGGCGTATAAACTGAGGTCTTCCTTTCAGCATCTTGCAGAAAGTGTCACCTCCTGTTCACAGCTGAAGGTCGGTGGCCAAGGCAACTGTTAGTGGAGCCTGATATAAAAAGAGAGGACAGGCAGCCTGCCATGGTCTGTCAGGGTGACAAGTTACTGTAGCGATTCTCTCTGGCTTGATACCTCACCCAGGGGAAAAGCGTCCATATACTGTGAGCACTCCTCCCGGCCCCCACTCTCCTCTGTCCTGGAGCAGGGCAGAGCAGAGGAGGTGTGGCCGCATTGTGCCCACCAGCCTGATTTTTTTTCCCTCAGTGTTGCACCCTCTGCCTCCTGGGGCGGCAAGGAGCATATGGTTGGCTTCTGCACCTAACCGCTCCCCTCGTCAGACTTCCTGATTCGAGAAACTTGTGGATGAGTCGTCCCTTTCTGTTCACTATTGCTAGAGAGCTGACTGAAGTCCTGGAACTCCCAAAAAGTTGGGCCCGATCTCCTGTCTTCAATTAAAGAGAAAAGAAATATTTTTTAAAAATGGGGAAAGAACTCTATTGGGCCAGGGAAGAGCTAAATTGGAAAAGTGCTTGCTTAGTGCGGGGAATGTGAAAGAAACAGACTGTATTTTCTATGAGCAGTTAAGAAGAGAGTCGCGCCACACTGAAAGAAAACAGTTAAAACGCCACAGTGAAAATCCTCCCGCGACAGCATTTTCCTGAAGCCAAAATATGTGTTCAAGACTGTACACTGTGTTTGAAAGCTGCGTTCCTATTGATCAACAACGCTGTGTTAAGTTAGCCAGTCAAGTAGGAATAGGAGGCAGGCCATACTCTGGCACTCAGCGTGGGTACAAAAATCCCTGTCGCCTTAGAGATAAGAGGCTGGTGAGACCCCGCTTGCTTGCTTGTGCCCTTCTTCAAAAGCCAAACCTTTTACATTGCTGAAATACTTTGGGGTGTATGGTCGCGTGTGTGTGTGATCCCAGACCCATTTCCTACTCTTAGCATGCCCTAGTTTGTTCTGCAGTACTGCTTAAATGCCCCAGAAAGAGCTGGGCGTGGTGGCGCATGCGCATGCCTTTAATGCCAGCCCTCTGGAGGCAGACCCTGGTCTACTCAGTAAGTGCTGGACAGCCAGGGCTACATAGAGAGACACTGTCTTACAAAATGAAGTAAATGATCTCGGGGAGGGGGTGATTTACATCTCCACTGTGGCACGTCGGGAAGAGAACGAATGAATGGGTCCAGCACTGCTCCATCTTTGGCGTCCTGACAGAGGTTTAGGTTTATCTGGAGGGCAAGGAGCAGCAGACCCACGCAGTCCTGGTCCAGTGGTCTTCTAGACTTCATTGTCTCAGCTCCGTCTTTCTTGCAAGGTGGTCTGACAAGCTGTCAGACTGTGTGAATCTCTTCCTGGTAGACAAGTTCCTCCTCTGGCTGCACCAAGTTTCCAGCCCATTCCTTCTCCCAGCATGAGATTCCTGGGGAATCTGAAATTCCTTTGGTACCATTATTTCAGTTGTCTGACAGTCAAAAGGAGGGCACAAGTCTCTTTAGAATATCTTTATTCTCGTGGGCCCACTAATTTGAAAAGTTCACTCACCATTTCCTTGGGCAAATGTTAGCTGTAACAATGTTCTCTTCTCCCACGGCCAAGAGCCCAAGGACTAGCTGTGTTGTGTTGTGTGTGTGTGTGTGTGTGTGTGTGTGTGTGTGTGGTGTGTTTGTAAGTGATTTAATGTGACTGAACTCAGGTCCAGAAATTCATACCATGGAGAAATCAATGTCTAAGAAAAAAATGAGAAAAGAAAGACTTTTTTGAATGATCAAAGAATGGAGAAATGGAAACTTTTTCTTCCAGACAGACTCTGGAGAGATGGCTCAGTGGTTAAGATCACCTAGTGTTCCTCCAGAGGACCTGAGTTCAGTTCCCAGCACACAGGAGGCTCACCACTGCCCATAGCTGCAGTTCCAGAGGATCTGGCACCCTTCTGGTCTGGTAAGCAAGCACATTTGTGGCGTATACATGTAAGAGAAAAAAGTAAATCCAAAGAACAAACCGGACTCTGAACTGCAGAGGAATTGTCTCATGGCCATGGAGTGGGGAATGATGTGAGAGAAAAGGCTAATAAAGACCAGGAGTATTCTCGTACTTCCTGGAGCTAGGTGCTGATCTCCCGGGAACTTGGGTACCATCTCATTTTGCTCCTTCCCACGGTCTCTTGTTTCCTGTCTTGGCGCTGGTGGATGGGGTGCTTTGTCAGCCTTGACCTGGGAAGAGAGAGATAAGACCGAGTTAGGTCAAGCTTCTCCTGAATTTGTCTTGGGCAAACATTTCTCAAATGATCATTGTGTGTATATTCAGAATTGACTGGAATCTGAGTGTAGGTTAAGACAACAAAGAAGAAACACACAGTATGAAGGCAGAGGTGCTAACCTGTCTCACCTGTTCAGTCACCCACTGAGCAGATGTAAATAAAGGGCTAAATAGAATTTCACTACCAGCAGCTGGAGTGGCTACTGGGTCCCTGAAAGATAGTTTAGTCAACAATTACCGTGGTATCCTCATTTGCTTTCTGTTGTTGTGAACAATGCCACACTAAAAAGCAACTCAGGAAGGGAAGTGTTTTTTATCTTACACTTCCACATTACAGTCCATCACCGAGGTAAGTCAGGACAGGAACTCAGGCAGGATCTCGGAGGCAAGGACTGAAGAAGAGACCAGGGAGGAACGCTGCTTATTCTCCGGGTTCCCATTCAGCTCACCCTCCAAACAATTCATTTGTTTGTGTCTTTTCCCTGCATGTATGTTTGTGCACCACATGTGTGACCGGTGCCTGCTGAGGTCAGAAGAGGGTGTTGAATCCCCTGGGACTAGAGTTACAGAAAGGTGTGGGCCACCACCTGGGTGCTGGGACTCAGACCCCAGGCGTTTTCAAGAGCAATAAGTACTTCTAACCACTTAGCCAACTCTCTAGCCCCTCAGCTGTGTTTCTTGTACCACCCAGGACTAGGGATGCTGCTGCCAGAAGTGGACTGGGCCCTCCCACTTCAGTTGCTAAGCAAGAAAATGCACACAGACTTGCCTACAGGCCAGTTTGATGGGAGCATCTTCTCAGGTGCCATCCCCTCTTCTCTGATGCCCCAGGCTTGAGTCTGCCTAGCACACGTGGCAAAGGAGAAGTCCACGGCAAGCTAGTGGGAGACTACTAATGTGTTGCTAAGCTATGTGTTCTCCAAAATGAGTGGTTTTTGAAAACAGCTGAGACAAAGCCAGGTTTTGGTTTTTGTTTATTCCTCCACTGCTGTTGTAACAGGGCCCACAGCCTCACAGGTCCTGCACTGAAGACAGGGGCAGCTTCTTCAAGCTTGGGTGGACACTGCCTGCCTGGATTTCTACAGTTGAGACACACTGGATTCTTTCCTTCTCGTAGATGATAGTTCATCCCAAAAGACATATACTGAGGGGCTAGAGCAATAGGACCTTTGTCTGGCAGCTACAAGCCAACACTGTAACTCCAGCTCCTGAGGATCTGATGCCCTCTTTTGGTTTCTTTGGGCACTGCGCTTAGGTGTACAAACAATATACTCATATACATATAATTAAAATATATAATTTTATTATAAGTTAAAGGTAGTGGTGACACACACCTTTAATCCCAGCACTCTGGAGGCAGAGAGAAGGTAGATCTCTGTGAGTTCCAGGACAGCCAGGGCAACACAGAGAAACTGTCTTGAAATGCACACGCACACACACACACACACACACACACACACACACTTAAAAGACAAACATTAAAACAATCTATTTATTTATTATTTGAGCACAGTAGCGCTCACAAGTTCATCCATGTGCCCAGGTTAGGTTTGAGGGTGTGGACTCTTGTGGCCTCGCCCACCTGCAGCCTCTTTCTGACAGCTGCCCCAGAGGAAAGGCGAGCCCCTAGTAAGAGCCTGTCCGTCAGTCAGGAAAGAGTCAGGGGTCCAGATTCCAGAGGAGTACTTTCATTCTCACTTCTCCAAGGAAACTTCCAGAACTCAGGTTGCCGGACTCCCTGGGATATCCCAGGGCTGTTGGTGACAGTGGTGACCCATCCCCCTCCCTCTTGGTATATCACAGACAGCCTGGCTGCATAAAACCCCTCCCTTCTTTCTGAGGTCTGTAAGAAGGGACCCTCACTCTGCCTCATGGGCCTGTGTTTTCATCAAAGTCCCCATCTTGCTGTTGATAGTATGGGGGCTTGAACTCTCCTCATAGCCCCCACCTTGCGACTGTCTGTCCAAACCATTAAGAATTCTCCTAACAAACATCTTACCCAAAGGGACAATCTCAGTGTTCTCCTTGAGCCCCAGCCCTGAGACTGTCCATCTTTACCATCTATCCATCCACTTATTATTATTATTTAAAACAGTGGTTGCATGTTTCTGGGCATATGGCATCTAAAGTTGAACAAGTTCTAGTTCCACCTTTAAGAAACTCACTAGAGGGATTTGGGAACTATTTGGGTATCAGTTTCTGCATTCAGCATGTGTTCACTGAGAACTTCTGCCATGCCGGCCACCGCGGCTGTTAACCTTGTCCTCCCAAGCTTACGGAGACAGAGGTAAGGTTGGAGTTCACACCACATGCCTGCAAGGCAGCCTCGGACCCGAAATGGAAAGGGGGTGCCTCAGTTAAACTGCTAGTCTTGGAAGCAACCTGGATTTCTTCCTCTCACAGTCCATTGGCCAGACTCAGTCACACGGCCCCAACCTAACCCGACCCTCGGCTGGGAAATGTTGGGGGCAACCTCATCTTGGGCACTCAAGTTCCTGGCACTCAAGGTTGGTAAAATATCCCCCTTCAAGAACCTGGAATCTGGGCTGGAGAGATGGCTCAGCGGTTCAGGGCATTGCCTGCTCTTCCAAAGGTCCTGAGTTCAATTCCTGGCAACCACAACCATCTGTAAAGAGGTCTGGTGCCCTCTTCTGACCTCTTTACGCGCAGACAGAATATTGTATACATAATAAATAAATAAGAAAAAAAAAGAATCCTGAGGCAAATACAGGAAGGGAAGAGGTCAACAGGAGCTTCCCTCTTCCCACTGCAAGGCCAAGGAGAGTGCACTTCGACTTTTGTGCCCCCAGCTGCTTGCTGAATTTCAATTCTCACCTGAAATTGCAGGGTTTAACAGCTCCACACTCAAAGCCACTTAGTTTCCTCCCCGTTCCCCCCACCCCAGCTTGGCTTAAATAATCAAGAATTGTTCCTTTATTTTTAAAGGTTTGATTGTTACTTTTTATAAGCACGTGTAGGTATGTGTGTCTGCATGCTGGTACGTGCATATGAGTCCAAGTGCCCGTGGAAGCCAGAGATGGAATACACATGGTGCTAGGGTTGCAGGCAGTTGTGAGCCACTTGGTGTGGATGCTGGGAACCAAACTCAGGCCCTCTGGAGGAGCAGCACATACTCTTAACCACTGAGCCAGCTCTCCTGTCCCAGGGCTTGCGTATCGACAGAAACTAAAAACGGTGTGAGAGAGGAATAACTCTATATAACTCTTGGCAAAGCGTTATCAATGGAGAAGGAGCAGTTCAAGGCTGTCTGGTGGACCACACAGCTCTTTCTGAAGCTGGGTCTACTGGATGCAATGACGGGTTTATGTAAATAGTGTATACATATAAATATTATAATATATATAAATATAAAATTTATGTGTGTATGTGTACAGGAGTACCATGCCTGCCAAGGCCAGAAGAGGTTCCACCTGAAATGGGTGCTGAGAATTGAACCTGGGTTTTCTGGAAGAGCAGCAAGTGCTCTTAACCACTGGACCACCCAGCCCAAGTGTAAATGTTACATTCTGAGTACTGTTTCATAAAACTGTATGAAACCGAAGACCCAGAACTTTGATGCCTGTAATATAAGAGATGAAAGTCACTAGGTGACTTCAAAATGGCTCATTTGTTACTTTAGTAATGTTCAGAGTCTGCGCCAGAAAAAAACAAGAACAAAGGCAAACAAACAAACAACCAGAACCAGAGAGTGTATATGAAATATTGGGAATCCAGAATGAAGATGGAATTTCGAGGGCAAAGCATTAGAGGTGTGTTCATATTCCTAATTCTCTGGAAACGGGACCTGCTTTCCAGTTCACTTTGGGGAAGGCTTGGAGAAGCGGTGGGCTAGAAATGGCCCGGGTAGTCTAACCTCCTCTTTTAAGAACAAAAACCTTAAACCTAATTTTTATGTATATGGATATTATGCCTGCATGCCTGGTGGCCAGAAAAGGGTGTTTGATCCCCTGGAATTGGAATTACACACAGTTATGAGCCATCCTGGTCCTCTGGAAGAGCAGTCAGTGCTCTTAACCACAGAGCCACGCGTTCAGCCCCTCCTTCTCTTTGTTCCTGACCTCCAATGACCCCTTCTTAGTGTTCTATTCAAGGTGAGCCTGTAGGTGGCAGTCCACCTCTTGGTAAGCCCTTCTCAGTGTTCTATTCATTTTTAACGCCAGCCTGTAGGTGACAATGGATCTCTTGGTAGGTTTTGTTTGGGCTGCTTCCTGTTTTGTCGAGAAGCCTGTCTGAGGTGATGACTGTGAGGTCTCATTGACTGTGTGCAGTGGGACAGGATTCTGTGCTTCTGTGACAGTCCATGGTTAATGGGACACGAACAAAGTGAACTAGCAAAGCCCTTGATCAGAGCTGAGCCTCGGTGTTTGCAAACATTTCGGTGTCCCTGTCCTGTGAGGTCCTGTCTTCTGCAGGAGTTTGGGTTTGTCTGCTTTGGTTTTATTAGTTGTGTAGTTGTGTTTCACAGGTGAGTTAGATGGGGCCTGGCTGTCCAGGAGAAGCACCTGGGGACCCGTACATTTTGAAAGACACTTTTCTCTGGGTGACACTCAGCTTGGAGTGATATGGCCAAGGGGTCTGTAGGTCGCACGGGACCCTCTTCTCCAGGATTTTAGATAGAGACGCTGTTCTCAATGAGAGGAGGGTCCAGGTAGGTATAGGGCAGTGCCAGGCCTCGGTTCCGCTCCGCAATCCCCTTAGAGATCTGGATCAGCTGTCTCTGGAAGGCAGCCATACTTCGCCGTGGGGCATCTTCTGTGAAGTGTTCATCTGGATAGTGGCCGAGAGGCCTCTGGGGACCAATCACAGGGTCGAGCTGTTGAGGTCCCCACCTTCTGAGCAGCTGCAACCCACCTGAGCTGGCTATAGCCACAACTTGTCCCCCGACCCAGTCACTTTGCACACTCTTTGGTTGAGCTTCTCCCTGTCCCTTTCCTAAACATCTTCCCAAGTGACAGTGATCTGTAAGTTCTTTGACCATTTAATTTGAATATTTAAAGGAACATTTAGTGCCGTGTTGCTGTCGCTGCTGAGAGCGACAGTTTTCGTCATCTGATTTGGACACTTGATCCTTACTGTGAGATGGCCAAGGGTCACGTGTCTTCTCTTCTAGTGAGGTGCGAGTGTGGTGTGGGGCTCAATGTTGGGGTTGAGTTTGGTCCAGGGAGGGGAAACAACATGTACTTCCTATCCAGCCTGGCCTGACCTGCCTCCTAGCCCCACACTCACTCGGTCTCCAGGCTCCTTGCTTAGCATCCAGAGGGCAATGATGACGTCACATGTGGCGTTGACTGGCGGGAGAGTAGCTATGAAACTCTCAGGCCGAGCCTGGCCTTTGGAAGTAGGTGGCGGTAGCTGCATGGTAGGTGGTAGGTTGGGCATCCAAACACAAGAGTCAAACTGAAGGCAGAGAGGGCAAAGTGAGAACAAGACTCTGGCCCTTCCATGGCAATGCCTTTCGCCCGGACCGTCCCTTACCTGGCCTGCACTGACAGCTGTGTGCTTGGCTGAACAGGTGAATATCACCATCGTGACATACTGGACCAGGGCTTCTTGGGTATCCAACAAGGAGGGCATACCTGTGGGAAAGCTGGGCTGCGGTGGGGGCTGCTGGGGATCTTAGGACCTCACAGAGAGGCCAGAGGGTGGGGCTGGGCCCAAGGGCTGAGGTCCCTGTACCTGAGCTTTCTCGGCTGAGGAAGCCCTCAGAGAAGATCTCCCTCACCCAGGCCTGCAGCTCTTGGTCCTCTCGAACAGACACATCACTTGGGTAGTAGATGCTGACTATCTCAGAGACAAAGCTGCAAGATGCAGCTGGATTCAGTCACTGGCTCCAAACTCGACCCAGGCCGAGAAGCTTCCTTGCCCAGAGTCATGCTTGCCAGCCCTCCTCACCGTAAACCTCTCCAGGGCATCCCATCTCCCACCCAGACTTCCTGCCTCCCCTGCCCCTGTGGCTTCCTGGGGATGGTTCCCTCACCTCTTTATCGCCCCCCAGATCTGCATCCCATCATCCCGGTAATAGTAGCCCGGGATGTCCTCCACGTCTCGGGCTCGGATATCTTCAGGGAAGCATAGGACAGAATAGTTCAGCTGCTCCATGTTTCTCTTTATCAGCTCGGAGAATCCTCCAATGCCGAGGCCTGTGGACTAAGGGAAAGAACTGCGCATCAGAACCTTGCTTCAAAAGCAGGGGCCAGCTGGTGTTAGGGAAGCAGAGACAATCCTACCCCAGAACTCCAGATTCTTCCATCTGAAGAATTTCCTCCTGCCAAAGGCGTTGCTTACCCTGTCCACCACCTGCCCAGGGGCGATGAGCAGCTTGCGGGCAAGCGTGTTGATGTGTAGTGTGTACCGGATGTGGGGAATCAGCAGCTGCAAGGGGAGGAGACGGTAAAGTCGGGGAAGCCCGGACCTACCCCCACAAAGCCACCCACCCTGTGAGCAGCACAGAAAGAGTGAGCAAGGCCAGGAGCTGTAGTTTGTGACAGTATTCGGTATTCCCCATCCAGGGATGGGCGCAAGGTCCCACAGCATCTTGTCCTCTGTCCTCAGGCAGGACTTTTTGTCCCTCTGAACATCAGATCTTTTTGTCAAATGAGGACCTTGGAAACTTCCTGGGGTTTCCTATCCCTGGGGCAGGACTGGGGCCTGGCAATGTGGAGTTGTCCCCCTTAGCCTAAGTCCGACTGAAGAGCATAGAGCAGGGCCTGTGGGCCTTCACAAGATACATTTGTTTCTTTCATCAAGTTAAGACGTCTCGGAGAAGGTCCCCCCCATCCCCATGGCTGCTTACACTTTCTGATTTCAGCTTAGATATTCTCCTAGGCCCTGGCTGTAGACCCTACTCCATGTTTTTCAGTCAGAATGGGAGTCCTGCATCCAAGCCTGGAGGGGTAAGGCCATCTGAGGAAAGACCACTAGGAAGAGACACTACAGGGTACAGGATAAAGCCCAGGGCTCCACAGACTTGATTGCAGGCTAGGTTATGGATGGAGCCACCTTGTTTTGTGATAGGATCTCTCCATGTAGTAGTCTTGGCTGTCCTGACACTCTGCTATATCGATTAGGCAGGTCCCAAACTCATAGAGATCCTCCTGCCTCAGCTCTCTAAGTGCTAGGATTAAAGGCGTGCGCCGCCAGGCCTGGCTTGGGCTGACTTGTTGAGCCACTGACCTTGAAGAGAGGGTGGCAGTGGGGCAGCTGCCGCAGTGTGGCCAAGGCAAAGACTTCCGGCAGCAGGTGCGCATGCAGCAGATGCGTGAGAGCCTCGTGGACAGAAAACTCGGCGTTGCGCACCCAGGTCTTGGCCAGTAGCCAGTCCCACTTGTCATCCCTGGGCAGGAAGATGGGGTTGTCGGGTCCCGGGGTCTGTTTGAGCTGGTGGGTAGGGCCAGCAGGGAGGAAGGCAGTGTCACTGTCTGTCAATCACTCAGTGGGACCCTCCCCCTGTTTCCTGCCTTCTTACAGACCTGGATGGCGAGGGGGAGCAGGGGCCCAGACCCTGAGCGCTGGTATAACAGGGTCATTGGGGCTGCGGAGAACTGAGGCTTTCCATTGATGACATTGGTTTGGACTCCAGAAAGGATGCCATGATCCACCAAGAACAGGGAGCCCTTCTGCAGGAGAAAGGGGAGCTATGGCTGTACCTGGCTTTCTAAAGGAGGGGACAGACAGAAAGAAGAAGACCCACGATTGTCAGGGGAGTGCCTTCTGAGAGAGGTTCTTGTTAGGTAACACATGGTTGTCCCCTCTGTCTCTAATAGGGATGAGCGCGAAGAAACTCGTGTAGGTTGGCAGGGCTTGCAGTCTATGCCCACCTCCAATTCAGCCTGCAGACTGGTCCCAGGGCCCAGCACTGGGGCCACCATTTCATCAGTGACTGGAAAGTTCTTTGGGAGGCTGTGACAGCGGCGGATCAGGACTGGGTTGAGGCCATTTAGGAACTGGGAGGCAAAGAAGGCGTCTTCCTGCCAGTGCGCCAACACATACTCTGCAGGAGGGTGGGGGACATGGGGACCAGTCACCATAGTTCATACAGGTATTCTCCTTCCTTGAATGATGAAATTCCCTCTCGTCCATCCTGGGTACCTCTTCATTCCTTACAGTGGCCTCCTGATCCCTTGGCTTTCGTTACTGCCTGTTCACTAAAGATCAAATCTTAGTCTCAGCCTATCATCATGGCATCTCCCCGATACCATCCCGGGGGACTCACTAGGCTCAAATGCATCCCCAGTGTGGGTTCTTCCTCCAGCTCAGCCTCCACCCCCTTCCTGGCATCCCAAGGAATGGCATGTATATCTATTTGACTGTCCATAGCAGAGCCCAGAAACTCCGTAGGAAGCAACTTTCTTTTCCTTCCGCTAAGTCATATGAACTTGCCATCCTCGGTGTCTCTTAGCCCTTCTGTCCAGTTCACTGCTACGCAGCCACAGCCATGGTTGATGACGAAGCCACCTTCCCCTGCTGACCTCAGCTGGAGCCACATGGCCAATCTCCGTGCTTAGGCCACCAACCCACCCAGTGTTCCCCAGCTGGCCGCCACTCACTAGCCTTGCATTGTGCCTAGGAGAGCATCCAGCCCGTCGCAGTCCACACAAGCATGGGCACGACTTCTCCCTGACTTTCCTTCCCTTGCTCAGTCCACGCCAGCCTCAGCAACTTCTTCCTCTTATGGGTGCCCTATTCTTCCATCTTCAGGGCCTTCATTTCTCTGTCCCCGGCCCTGGAGCACTCTCTGCCCTAGCCTCACCCTCAGTGTTAATACTCACTTAACCCCCCCCCCCCCATGAGAGCTTTCTAGGGTGCCCTGAAAGCTAGGGTGAGTCCTCCCTTTACCCATTTCTGAAGCCAATAAGTACATCTTCCAAGAAACATTAATAATGTGGTTTTGAGTCTCATTAGTAACCACAGCCTAACTTCGCCGTGAGTCCTTTGTCCACAGACACAGATGGTCACAGTTATCTGGACACTGTTGGATTAGATCAGGGTCCCTTCTTCTGCCTTCCACTTCTTTTGTCTCTGGGGGGTACTTTAAGGTCTAGTAGGAAGGACAAGGAGATTGCTTAAAGCCACGAGGTGAAGTGGTCGTTCGTTACAAGCCTCCTGGTGGTGATGGGAACTGATGTCTCAGAAAGAGGTCCGGATCGTGGCCCAAGGCCTCACCTGCCGCAGGAGTCTTGTGGAAGTTAAACATCCTTCTCATCTCCCTCAGACTCCTCCAGAGTCCTGTGCGGTCCAGGAACCCTTTGATTTTCAGCTCTGTAAACCTGACGGGACACGTGAAGTGTGAGAAGGCACAGGGCTCCAGGAGACCCTCCCCTGTCCGCCTGATGTAGTCAGTGCCCCAAGGCAGCCATTGTCCCGTGGAACAGGAAACTATGCCTTGAGCAGGGCTGAGTGAGCTATGTCTATACTGAGGTAGGGAACTGAATAGAAGAGAGGAGATAGAGGTGGGGACAACGGACAGTGTGGCATCCTCACGCAGAATGAACTTTAAAGTAGAATTTGGCGTTCTTGACCGCGGAGTACTTGATGTTGAGGTCCAAGTCTTTCACAGTCGCGTGGTCAAGGCAGCGAGGCCAACCGTCAGCGTAAGTCTTCCAGCTGGAGTAGGTGAGAGGCAAATGATCAGCCAAAGGCTTTGTGGGGAGCCCTTGGATGGAAACAGAAGAGTCCTGTCCCTGGGGGGCCCGGGCTACAGCTAGCCCCATTCTGCCAACAGGGACCTCCCTGAGACCTTTCCCCCATGCTCACTGGGTTTTAAGTAAGCCACATGTCCCCACAAGAGACTTCTAGGTCAATTAGAGTCCCCCTTAAGGAATTTGAGGTTGGAGCTGAGCCAAACAGATGGACAGGGTGTCTTAAGTATCTGGATTATAGGATGTGAATGCTGGGAGCTGGGAATCAGGGAAGCAGGGGAAGGAGGGAGAGAGACAAGGATGGAGGGAGAGCTGAGGAGAGGGGAGGAGAAAAGCATCCGGAAATAGGAGGGAATTGCCTTGCTTCATGACCTGATAGGTGGCTATTTTCCCTGTTAGTACTTCTACAAGTACCCTGAGTTCTGCTGACACACCTGCTTGTAATCTGTTTGAAGTACCCTGAGCCTAATGGAGATGCATCTTGGGAAGGGATGCAGTCCTGAGCTGGGTTAGCCCCAAGGAGTCAGTTGCTTTGGCAGACATCACATTTAGAGGCACTTAGCTCAGCTTGGGGAGCTATATCGATTTACTCTGCTCTGGCCTAAGGCGGCTGGCTTTAAGGCCCACGATCATGCAAGCCACGACCAGAGACCTTTTGGTGGAATAGTAACATTCGGTCCCAACAAGCTGAACAAGCTTTTAGGATTGCTCAGAAAATAGCTTGTGGGAATTGAAGCCGACATGGGGAGGCCCTTTCTCTACATGTAGAAGCTTTCACAGGGCTGGGGACACACTTCAGCAACAGCAGAGTGCTTGCCTAGCATGCACAAAGCCCTAGGTTCAATCCCCAGTAAAAAGTAAATAAATAAAAATAGATATTAAAAATTGCTGCTTACTGTCAACCTAGCAACCTGGGGTCAATCTCTAAACCCCACATGGCAGGGGAGAGCCAATCTCTTCAAGTCACCTTTTGATCTCCATATGAATATCATATATTGTGCACACATAGACATACACTTGTAAGAAAAATGTAATTACAATTTAGCAGGGTGGGTTCAAGACAGGTTTCTCTGTGTAGCCTTGGATGTCCTGGAACTCACTCTGCAGACCAGGCTGGCCTTGAACTCAGTGATCTGCCTGCCTCTGCCTCTCAAGTGCTGGGATTAAAGGCGCGTACCACCACCACCAGGCATAAACTTTTAAAAAATAAATAAAAATAAAAAAATAAAAGGACTGGGGATATAAATCACAAATGTGTGCTTACTTAGAATGCAAAGTACATGGGCTTAATCCACAGTATCAAAACGAAACAATTTAATAATGAAAAAAAACCTTTAGATTGAGCTTCTGACATCAAAGGACAGTTTGCAATAAAAGTATACTGCCACCAGATGGTGGCCAAACTCTGTCTCAAACAATTCTGTACTTTATTCATCTGGGGTTCTGGGTAGACAGCAGGGTCTCAGTAGGCATGAGGTCGCTGAGAGCCTGCCTTCTCTAGCTGGCACCCAGACGGTGGTCATGCTGGGGTTGAAACCTCACTTTATTTATAATATTAAGGACCCAGACAGAGAGACAGACACAGGAATAACACCAACCACACACTTTTACTCATCGTTTAGAGTTTTTGTTGCCGAGTGGCTTTTTGTTTTGTTTTTGTTTTCGGGAAGGGTGGCAGGGTCTCACATACACTAAGCCCCGTGTTCACAACACAGGCAGGGGTGACCTTGAACTTCTGATGCTCCTGCTTCCATCTTACAGATGTCACCATATCTGCTTTCTGTGGTGTTGGTGATCAAATTCGGGGTTTCTTGTTTAGGCAAGTGCTCTACCAACTGAGCTGTATCCCCAGCCCTGTTTTTTCTTTTTATAATAACTGCATTGCTGAAGGACAAGCCCAGAGCCTTGACTGGGTACAGAATTACACTCCCAGGTTTTATTAGCTATGTTCTTAACCGCTTCTCATTTGTTTTCCCTAACAACCCAAATAAAAAGAAAATAAAGATCAAAGAGATGGAATGATTTCCCTAACACCGCATCATCAAGGATGAGGTAGATTTCACTATCTGCCCTCTCCCGCCTGGGTGTCTCTGTGAGATTTACTGTCATGGCTTTCATGACAAATGTAGACTCACCAGGACACAGATGAGTCGATGCTTGCTTGGTCTCCAGAGACCTGGGGCAAAAGGCAGCAGCCCAGGACTCAGAAAGCAGCCAAGATTAAGAGCACCAAGCTCTTTTGAGAATGTCCACCCGAGTACAGTTGCTGACTTTACTTCTCAGGGGCCCCTCATTCCTGTGCAATTCCCACCTTCTCAGAGCACAGCATTTAGGTAGCTCTTCTCCCTTCTAACTCTTTGCACTGAGCAGACAATAGAGAAAGCACCCCCATCTGGGGGGGTGTCTCATTTCTAGGGGCGTGTTCCGAGTTCCCCAGGAGATGTTATGAGAGAATGCAAGCACCTAACAGGCGAGAGAAAGAGAGAAACCAAACAACAGCCTCAAAGGAAGGTGGAGAAGGAGTAAGCCACAGGGCATGGCTAGTTAGAGCAGTAGTTTGCAAACTTGAGTGGGTGCCAGAGTCACCCGAAAGGCTTGGTAAGAGTTTCCCTGCTCAACCACAAGTTTAGAGTCAGAGGGCCTGCGAGTCGCAGGGGCTCACTGTTGCTAACGCCGCCGCTGGGCCTGGGGTCCAGGCTCAACGTTAGTCTTTGTTTTGGCGGCTTCCCACTCCCAAGTGAGTCCCTCTGTAAGAATGGCTAGCTCCCTCTTCACCTGTACATCTCCTTCCTGGCCTTCAGCTCTTCTTGACGCTGGTGCTGGAGCACGGGGTGGTGGTCTTCCTGGGAGACCTTGGCTGTGGGTGGGAACGTGGATTGAAATGATACTCTTCCTGACCTCTGGCTCCAAATGTTCTCCCTTCTACTATCGCCCACCCACTGGTCCCTTCACCCCGGGGACCAGCAGCGTAGTCCCCCTCCCCTTCCTCCCTCCCCCCTCTGCCCCTTCCTGGTGTTCACACCAGTTCGCCGCTCCAGTCCCAACCCTAGCCTCCTCCACACTGCTGAGCCCCTGCAGTAGCCCCAGTCAGTTCTTTGGCCTCCTTACCTGCTCCCTCTCGCAGCACCAGGTCCCCCTCCCCTTCCAGCCACTGATAGCACGGGAAGCGGAGTGCAGCCCCCGGCAGCCACTCTAGCTGGAACCAGCGGCAGAACCAGGCGTCAGGCTGGAGGGACCCAAGCGGGAGGGGCAGCTTCGGGGGTGCCTTGTGTACGCGCAGCATCAGCACAGCGCCAACATCCTGGGGGAGCGTCACCTCGAAGTCCTCTTCCTAGGAAGAATTGTTTAGTATGCCGAAGGTGGTCCCTCCGGCCCCCTCCTCCACCATCGCTACTGCCCGCTCCCCCAAACACTCACAGCACCGGCAGTGAACTCCTTGCCCAGACGGTCCAAAGGCACTAAAGGGCTCTCTCCCTGGGTCCCCACGATGCTGACAGACACCTTGTCCCAGGTGCCAGCCCCACAAGCCTCCCCGGTGGATACTCTCACCCTGAATTTGGTCATACTCCTAACCAGTCTGGCTCTCTACTGCGAGGTGGACGGACTACCAGGCTGGGTGACTCTACCTCAGGCAGGCCCCGCCCACCATGCCAGGTTAAGGGGAAACGTGTTTGCTGCCACTGAATTCCTTTTTGGTTTCATTGCCACCAGAAGCAGCACCACCAGAATTAGGGCAGGGAGGAGCTGGACTGAGAGACTGAAACCTGGAGTGACAATGAGTGGCACCTGGGACAGGGGAGTGACTCGGATCCCCAGGGCAAGTTCGAGATGGAATTGGGTTGTGGAGTACAGCTATTGAATTTATTTATGAGCCGGCTTAGATTTAAATGTATGTTGCAGGATCCGCTCCCCCGGTTCCCATAACTCTTCTTCGGCTACAGGCATCCCTTCATTTCTTTTAATAAATACTTTTGAGAGCCATCACTGTGCCGGGACTGTTAGATGCTGCTGACACGGATTCAGGCAAGACTCTACCTTTGCCTGGATGCTTATTAAAGCCAAGCACAACGGGGAAAAACATTCAAATGCAGTACGCATTAGAAATTTAGATGATAATGAATGCTGGGAAAAAACATCAGACATTGCTGAAGTGAGAGTCTGACAAATAGGGATGGAGAGAAAAGGCCTCAGAGACCCAGAGGAGGTGGCAGGTGAGCCAAGGGCACACGTGTGCGGGCAGCGCTAATTGGACTCAGTGGGTTATTGTTAAAAAGGAAGAGAAGGTGAAGTTGGCATGGGGGAAATTCAGGGAGAGTTGGAGAGGGGAGATAGGAGTGGATATGATCAAAAGACATTGTACGCATATGTGAAAATCTCAACAATAAATTAAAAATATGTCTTTTTAAAATGAGTGTGTCTAGGGAGGACGGTTTCCTGCTGGGGGAATTGGCTGTGCCCCGAGGTCACTGGAGAAGAGTAAGGCAGAGGTTTAATGAGTGAGAAGTGTCAAAAGGAAGCTGTAGACAGAGGGGTTTTGTTTTGTTTTGTTTGTTTGTTTTTTGGAAACTAACAGATTTGGGGGTTCTGATCTGGAAACAATGTTTAGGTGCCCATTAAATATCACTAGTGATCACTGAAGGGTGTGTACCTGGAAGTCACCGCAGGGATGTCTGAGCCACGGGCTAACAGAGAATAGAGCTGGGAAATGGCAGGGGGGTGTGGGCTCTTAGGTGCCTGAAGGTTCAGAAGTTTTTCAAAAGAGGTGGAAACAGCAGAGATTATTCAGTGTGTGTTGCAGCAACTTTTTTGTTGTTATAAAAAGTGAAGTACTTTATGTTGGCACGTGGTTTTGGGGGACCCTAGTCCCTACTGCTTTGGGGCCATCACAGTAGGTGTACATGCTAGAAGAAAAATGCTCACCTCATGACCAGGGAGCCAAAACAGTCAAGGAAGGGTCTAGAATTTGTTAAGATCCTTCAAAGGTACTCGCTTAATAACCGAAACCCAACCAGGCCCCTCCTTTCAAGGCTTCATCACCTTCTAGGAGCACTCAGATTTGCAACTCTCCGGCATCTGGAGAATTTAAGACTCAGACTATTACAATGAGGAGGAGAGCTCCAAGAAGGGAATGGACAATCAGGTCACTTGTTGCTAGGAGACTGGGCAAGAAGAAAGTGGAGAAATAATTGTTGAATTTGCCAGAAGACCTCAGAGCTTGTGATATTACCTTATAAGAATGGATGGGTGGATAAGCCCTTGTTTGGAGTATACAGTGTTAGACAGGGTCTCCTGTGCCTTAGACTGACCGTGAACTCCTGATCTTCCGGTCTCCTCCTCCAAAGTGCTGAGATCACTGGTACACTTGGCATAAATCAATCTGTTTCTGTGAAACCACGCCTAACACGTGAGCTGACCCAGAACAGTGTTGTAGTGTGGTGGGTAGAGGCCGGATTGATAAGATTACAGAATAACTAGGGATAATATCACACACACATATGCATGCACACACGCACATACGCAGACACATGCACACACATACGCACACGCACTCACACTACACACACACACTCATGTTGTGTGACATGAGTTCTGGGGAGATATGAACAAATGTCTACTCACCGCAGATAAGGAACTAACAACAGATCAAAGCAGCAATACCACCATATCTGGTTTTATGAACCAAACTGGGGTGACTTATAGGAGTATGGGGGAGGGGTTACTTACAGGATCTCAGACTTAAAGGCAGCTGCATTGTCCAAGCCCACCCCAGTGTGGGTGTCAGTTCATGAGGGTTGGAACCCTGGGCTTCCTCTGCATGACTCGCAGTCACCTCAACATACTAGAGTCTCCTTCCTGTTTTTATATCCTTGGGAGGAGCCTGGGGAGTCTTCAGTTTTCCAGGATCTGTGAAGTTCATTTATATCTGAAGGGACAAAACCAGCTCTATTTTGTGCTAGGCATCCAAACACCCCACAACCCCTAAAGGTCCGGCTCAAGCGTCGTTCCTGATCCTCTTGGTGCTGATGCTGGTCCCCTCTGCTCCTGCTAAAGAAGTCAACTCCCACGTACCCTTTAAAGTGACTTGGGTCCTCGAGGATGGAGAGTCATAGGAAACTCTGTACCAGACTACCCGTGTGGCCCCATTGAACACCTGGTGGCCTGGCCTGTATCTCTGCTTTTGTGATCTGAATCGTGGCTATAGAGCAACAGGCCAGGTGGACGCCAGGAGGTATGGGTTTTACGTGTGCTCAGGTCACATCAGAAATAGTGTGGAGGCCTGGAATCCTCTTTCTGCAAAAGTTGGGACTGTGTCATGTCTTATGATGGGGAATGGAGATGGTGTGTAATCAGACCAGACTTAGACACTTTTAAATATGTAAGACCAATCTGGTATGGCCCCTCTCTTCCTCAGCCTAACAAGCCCTGCAGGACAGGTTACTTAGGCCAGATAAAAATTACTTTCACTGATCAGGAAAAACGGGATACACGATGGTCATCAGGCCTATGCTGGAGTGTAATATACTATAGATACGGGGGATATCTTCCATCTACCCTTGTAATTCGGCTTAAGATAGAGCCAATAAAACCAGCAATAATAGGCCCAATAAGGCACTGGACCCAAATCCTACTCCCCCACCCACAAAGAGACCGGTGCCCCAGCAATTGGCTGTAACCTCACTTTCACCTAAAACACCAGCCCCAGATAGTTTAGCTATTACTGAGCCTTTGGCGCCAGAAGAGCATCCGCTCCTGGAGTTTCTGACTAAACTCCTCACGGCCGACCCTAACCAACTCTTATTAGCTCTGTTCTGATGTGGCTCCCCCTTATCATGAGGGAATTGCTGTCCAGGGTCTTATTTGAGAAGCAGCTAAGTCTGATGAAGGTCGCTGGCATTCCCCACACTCTCTAACCCTGGAACAAGTAACAGGGCAGGGGCTTTGCATAGGTAAAGTGCCCACTGCCAAGGCTTTTCTTTGCAATTCACCTTATCCCCACAGCAGCTGCAGAGTACCTAATCCCCACAATGACACCTGGTGGGCACGCTCCTGGGGTTAACTCCTTGTGCACAGACTTCAGGTCTAAAGGAGTCTAACGGATATTGTGTCCTCATCAGACTGGTACCCGGCTCCTTTACCATGACTACCAAGGTTTCCTAGATAGAATGGGGCAGGATGCTGGTCTAACTAGAATAAAAAGGGAGCCCGTCAGCACCCTCACACTCAGCATCCTCCTAGGGGTGAACCTTACAGGGCTGGGGACAGAGACTGCCTCTCTTCTGTCCCAAAGTGAACGTTACTCTGCATTGAGAGAAGCTATAGGTGTTGACATAGAACACCTAGAGACCTCAGTCTTCCCACTTGCAGGACTCCCTCTCCTCACTGGCTGAAATGGTTTTATAAAACAGAAGGGGACTGGACCTACAACAGGGAGGACTGTGTGCAGCCCTGGGGGAAGAATGCTGTTTCTGTATAGGCCATTCAGGACTTGTAAAGGATACCATGGCCAAGGTGCAGGAGAGACTTACAAAGAGAGAAAGGGAAGCCAACCAAGGATGGTTTGAATCCTGGTTTAATAGTTCCCCTGGTTGACTACGCTCATCTCCACTCTGACGGGACCCCTGGTAAATTTGCTGATCCTGCTGACTTTTGGACCATGTATACCCAATAGGCTAGTCCAATTTATGAAGGAAAGATTGGGCCCATCCAACTTAAGGTGCACTAACTGTAAGAGACCCAGGATTGGGTTGATCAACAAAAAAAGGGGGAGAATAAAGGGACAAAACCAACTCCATTTTGTGCTAGGCTCCAAGGTGGCTGTCAGCAGGGGAAAGTTCCCTAGACTGGAGCCCCAGCAGTTTGAGGTTGACATCAGCAGAGAGGGAAGTTCCCTAGACTGCAGCCCAGCTGCTGAAGGTGGATCTCAGCAGAGTGAAAATCCCCTAGACTGGAGCCAATCACAGAGTAACCCATTCCCCTTATGCCCATAATAATAGATTTGTGGCTTTTTCCTTTATAAACCCTGCCTAAGAAGGGTGGGACTCCTCCTCTGGCCCCCACTGCATCAATGTGCAAGAAGAAGTTCCTATTGTAATTTGCAGAATTAAACCTTGCTTTTGCATTTCGGTGAGTCTGTGTCTCTGGTGGTCTTCTTGGGGTCCCCGCGACATGGGCCCTACAATATCTATGATATAAACACATCCCATGAGCCTCTCTGCTCCCTCCAGGATGGACTGTTTCAACTCAAAGGAGATAGCTGCACAACATTCTACCCCTTCTTCCTCCCAGCTCTTCCTCTCTTCCTGCTGCCTCTTCCACAGTGTTCCCTAAGCCTTGCAGGGGACTGATGGAGATGTCCATCTATAGCTGAGCATCAGACCACTATGCCACAGCAACAGCCACTAGTTGGTTCTGTTGTGTCCCCATTTAGATGCTAGCTGTGCTGCGTGAGTCTTTTCCTGCAGAGATGTGACACACATATCTATTCACCCCAGATAGGGAACTGATTACAGACTGAAGTAATGATATCATCAAGTGAAATAATTATATATACACATAACATATAATATATATATGGAGAAGAGCTACTTTTTTCTCATTAATTAATTAATTCTAATTAAACGATCAGGTGACATCACAACACTCTGGGGTGCAGCACTGAAAATGTCCATTAAGTTTCTTTTTTCTTGATGATCAGAGGTCCCACGTTGTCTCCAGTCTCTTCGTTATGTTTTATGTGAGCCCCATCACAGAACAGAAACTTTTTGGACCTCCAGCAGCGCAGTACAGGGCCTTATTTCCCAGGTCCTCCATGTTGAAGGCATGCACGACCTTGGGGTTGTCTTTCTGGATCTAGAGGTTCACCATAGCTTTGGTACGATTATCTTTACGTAAGCCAGGTAACTGAGAGCAGCTGTCCCAGCAGCAAATGTCACTGCTGCAATCCACTCAACTCGCACTGAGGAGTCGTACCCGAGGCCCATGGTGCGGGCAGCGGGAAGGCCATGGCAGGACCACGTGAGTGAGAGCTGGGGACGAGGGAGACCCAGGCAAGATGCGACCTTCAGGAACACTTCCAGTCACTGTGCAGGCGCCGTGGCAAGCTCTAGAAGGGCTACTTATAGGAACACGGATAACTCAAAATCTTCCTAAAAGCCCACCCTAGCATGGCTAATGATTCATAAAGGCTGGAACTTTGTGTACAACTTACAGGTTAGAGAGTCTCCTCTCCTCACCTGTCCTCATTGCTAATATAACTCTGGAGAGGGAGTGGCTTTGTACTTCTGATAAGTTTTAGGAACTTCCTGAGACTTGTGAGTTGTTTACTCCTGAGGGTTTTTTTTTTTTTTCTAGCCTCTCTTAGACTTTCCTAAGGTTTTGTTTCTTTTGGTTTGGTTTTATGAGATAGGGTCTCTCTACATAGCCCTTACTGTTCTGGAGAAAACACACTATGAAGATCGGGCTGTCCTCAAAATCACAGAGATTTGCCTTTGCCTGTCTTGTGCTGGGGAATAAAGGTGTATGCCTAAACCACACCCAGCCAAGTTTTCTGAGTTTTAATGAGCTTTCTTCTAGGAAGCTCCAAGTTTTAACTCGCAGGAAGTTGCTACACACACACACATACACACACACACACACACACACACACACACACCTTTGCCTCTACCCTCCTGTAACACTAAAGCATTAGGTTTAAAGCATAAACCAGGGACTGCTTTATGCAGATGGCTCAGCAGTTAAGAGCACTTTCTGCTCTTTCAAAGAACCAGAGTTGGTTCTCAGCCCCACAGTGGGCTCACACTTGCTGCTCAGCTGGACTCTTTCTCTACCGCCAACCTCTCATGCTCCTCTCTGCTGTGTTGCCTTGCTTGCTCTTTTTGTCTATAAACACACCTCTCAAGAGCAAAGAGAAGAAGGAGAAGGTAAGTGTTGTGTGCATAGAAACATCTATGTCCACCTATATGCTTGGCAATAGTTCGGAAATAACTTTGCTCAGGATTTTGAAAATACTGGTCTGCTTTAAAGGTTTGCTTCAAATGAGCCTCGGGCCATCTGAGTTCCTTGTTCTTATCAGATGACCTGACATCCTTTCTGGAGCTCTCAGGATCGTGTCTTTACCCATAGCTTCCTTGTGACCTGCCACGGCTGTGTTTATTCAGGGCAGTGCTCTCATTGGGGCCCTTCTGTCTGGAAACTTGTTTAGATGATGTTTAGAAATGTTTAGAAGATGTCTTCAATGATTTCATTCATTATTGCCCTCCCATCCTTATCCTTTCATGTAGGGTCTCCTCTGTGACCACCAATGACAGGCATTTTGTGTAGTGTCTCCTCTGTGACCACCAATGACAGGCATTTTGTGTAGGGTCTCCTCTGTGACCACCAATGACAGACATTTTGTGTAGGGTCCCCTCTATGACCCCCAATGACAGGCATTTTGTGTAGGGTCTCCTCTGTGACCACCAATGACAGGCATTTTGTGTAGGGTCTCCTCTGTGACCACCAATGACAGACATTTTGTGTAGGGTCCCCTCTATGACCACCAATGACAGACATTTTGTGTAGGGTCCCCTCTATGACCACCAATGACAGACATTTTGTGTAGGGTCTCCTCTGTGACCACCAATGACAGACATTTTGTGTAGGGTCCCCTCTGTGACCCCCAATGACAGGTGTGTCTTCTGACCCGACTCTCCATTTTCCACCTTATTTTCTCTCCCACTTCCATCTTGTTGGGTTTTTGCTACTTTCTAGTGTGTTGTCTTAATCATCTCTTCTAATCCTCTATCAACTTTAATTTCTTCTATCATATTCTTAATTTCAGGAGTTATGTTTTGTTCTGTGTATATTCTGAAATGATATCCTGTTCATGTTTCAATTTGTCATATTTTCTCTTTTTATAAGACATTTAACATTTTTTGTTTATTTTGGGAATTTGTGGTATATGGTAGTTTTGGTTACCTAACTAAACTCCCCCATGACAAAATAGTTTAAAACAGAGAAGAACTGAATAATTTGCTCATAGTTTTGCAATGTGGGTAGGGCTCTGTGAAGTGTGAGCTGGCCTTCCACCCAGGGACAGGCTGCCACAGGAATATCTGAGGTGACTTCACTTCTGTGTTTAGAATGACTCTGGGGGCTGGTAGGGCCTTTCTTTTCTGGAAAATTGTTTCCAAAGCATTTTATTTGCCAAAGTCAGTTACAGTCCAGCCCAACATCAAAATAGGAGAGGACTGGACTTGCCCTCTTGGTGCAAAGAAAAGGAAAGAACCCTTTGCTGTATTTACTGGGTCTTAGGGACGGGCCGGAAGTCCATGCTTACGTGAAGTCTTCTAGCTTTGGTCCTGTTGCGTTTCTTGATCTGTAGTTACCGACTAGTTCTACCAATGACCATATCCTATCAGCTTTCATTATTTTCTATGTACAGCTCCAGACCTGTCAGCTGGATTGTGTGAACCATGTTGCTAGTCTGCAGTGGTTGTGTCTGCCCTGAACACGTACAGAGGAATTTTCTTGCCATTATTTCCTAAACTGTCATGGCTACTATTTGCATAGCATTGCATTGTCCACGACCCTGCGAGTCAGCTGGAGGTGCTTTGAAGTATGTGGCACTATGTGTAGGATCTACACAAACACTGTACTTACATAAGGGGATTGAGCATTTGCAGAATTGGATGTCAGAGGTCCTGGAGCCAACCCCTCATGGATAGAAAGAGACAAATGTCCTGATGCCGCTCCAGGGAGTACCCTGAAGGTCTAAACAGTAGGTCCTCCTAGCTGAATTCATAAGGAGGTTAGGACCGAACCAAAAACGAGAGCCACAGTGAAACAGTCTCGCTCACTTCTTCACCAAACTCACACTACCCAAGCTTATAAAATTATTGGAAGTTAGTGAACAGGATGGGGGAGGTGGCTCCCCAGGTAAGAACATTTGGCACCCAAGCCTGAGTACCTGAGTTTGATCCTCAGGAGCCATGTGGGGACTGGAAAGATGACTCAGCAGTTAAGAGGACCTGGGTCCAGTTCCCAGCACCTCCATGGCAGCTCAGTTCCAGGGGATCCAATGCTCTTTTGTTGTTTCCACAGGCATCGGGCCTGCATGCTCTAGACATGTAGGCAAGCTTGCATTTAAAAATGCCAGGTGGGGCGGAGCTTATTTATAATCCTGGGACCCGGTCCCACCTGGAGGGGTAGGAGTGAGTGGGCTGGAAACAGATCTGACATGCATGTGACATGTAGCAGCAGAAAGAAGAGAAATCCTGCCTCAAAACAAGGTGAAGGAAAAAACAATTCCCAAAAGGTTGTCCTTTGGTACACATGCGCGCGCGCATACACACATACACACACACACACACACACACACACGGTACAGGAGTGCACACAGTGAGACTGAAATATCCTTTTGATGGATTTTACTGCATAGGGAACCAGAGAGATGGAGCATGGCCGGGGATGTGGAGTCAAAGAGTTTCTTTCAAGATGAACACACACACACACACACATATAAACACCTGAAATATCCTTTTGATGGATTTTATGCACAGGGAACCAGATATCTCACGCATGTTGGCTCTAAGCTCACATCAATAACCTTTATTGTTTTTCCTTTATTTGGAAAAAGGGTCTCCCACGGAGACCTATATATATGTAAACACCTGTACATACAAAATTCTGAAAAAGGATAGAAACATTTTAAAAAGCTATACCCAGGTTTTTTCCCTGACCAGAAGCCCCAGACATTTGTTTGCTTGTTTGTATTTGTTTTTTTTTTGAGACAGAGTTTATCTGTGTAGCCTTGACTGTCCTCGACTTATAGGCTGACCCCTAATTCAGAGATCCACTTGTCCCTGCCTTCAGAGTGCTGGGATCAAAGGTGTGCACCACCACTGCCCGACTGACATAGTAATGTCTAGAGCTTCTCTGGTGTGTTAGTCCCCAGTATGACAAACCAACAGAGATAGGATGAACAGTGTGCACTCAGTCGTGGTTCAGATGCTTCAGCCCCCGTCCTGCGGCTCTGTTCTTCCCAGCCTATAGCAATACAATGCACCACGGCAGGAGTGCATGGCAGGGGTTTCCTGTTTATCTGATGACGGCCAGAGAGACAGTAAGGGGCCTGGTCCCAGGATATACTCAAAGGCGTTTCCCCAATTTCTCTCTTAGCTCACCAGAGTTCTGCTACCTCTAAAGGCATGAAGCTGGGGACCAAGCCTTCAAGACATGGACCTTGGAGGAACATTCCAGACCTAAAGTATAGCATATGCTTATTTTAACGTAAGCTTGACACCGAATGGTCCTAACACATCTTTGTGCTATTTGGAATGAGAGAGGGGCATTGGTGCAGGAAGGAGAAAGGACAGGTTCAAAAGCAGACACCTGAGAAAACGTCAGGGACAAGACTCAGCCCAAATCGGCACCGGTGACAAGTGGGACCCAATCCAAGCAACAGAAAGCTTTGCCCTCCGTTGATTTCTGCAGCACAGCTGACCACTGTGACTCAAGCATGGAGGGAAGGCTCACGATGGACGGTTCATCAGATGGGCACTTCTCTCACACAGCCGAACTTGCCTGAGGGCAGGAAGAGGGACATCTTTGTCTAAGCTGAGCCAGCCTTTCCCATTCTCTGCCTCTTCAACCTTGTGGCTGAAGCAAGGCTGTCCCGGAAAGGCCCACAGGACTGGTATCTTTCTGTCTTTTCTCTCTGCCTCCTCCGGAGCTGACTTCACCCCCAGGCTTTATGGCTCTGTGTAGGTTGTCTGACAGTCCCTGAACTAACAATGTGGCCAGGAGGCTGAGCTGCACCGAGGCCCCAGGAGGGCATCTCTACACTCGGGGTGTCACCCTCACCCAGTTGTCTGACTGGGAAGGGGGATGGGTGGTTCGATGTAAAATCTGAAAGGTGGCTATTATCACCAGATTAAGATCTGGACTGTTTGTTCTCTGACAGCCAATATTTAGGAGATCAGAGTTGGTAAAGCAGATTGATGCAAGGGGAAATGTCGCCAGAGTTCTAGGCTATTTAAATCTCTCTCTCTCTCTCTCTCTCTCTCTCTCTCTCTCTCTCTCTCTCTCTCCCTCTCTCTCTCTCATTTTGGTTTTTCAGGACAAGGTTTCTCTGTACAGCCCTGGCTGTCCTGGAACTAGCTCTGCAGACCAGGCTGGCCTCGAACTTGGAGTCCTCTCCAAGGACTGATAGTCTGGAGAAAGCGATGGTGTGGGGCTCCTACCTAGTGACCTCCTCCACCAGTCTGATGGGGTAAAGCCATCTCTGAGAGGGGTCTGGGTATAATGGGTGCTGAGAACCAAACAACAAAATCTCCAAGAGGACATGGCCCTTGCTCTTCAGGATCCTTTGAACTGATGGGAAAAACCCAGGTGTTCAAACTGAATGTTTGTGGCAGGCAAGCACAGTTTAGTGCCCTGGGACTCCCATTGGGTTTGGGACACTAGCTGCTGAATCTCGCTTGTCTAAGCTGAGCCAGGCTGTCCCATTCTCTGCCTCTTCAACCTTGTGGTTGAAACAAGGCTGCCCTGTTTTTGTAATAAGGAACTTGGTAATGTGGTCTGTTCATGGCCAGGTACATGCTCCCTTCCCAACAACACATCTGCATCTAGCAGCCCAGAGCCCTCTCAACCTCCTACCTGCTGGGCGCTGCAACCACTCCCATCTCTGAACAAAGTTTCTCCACTTCTGGAATAATCAAACTTAAACAAATTTCTATTCAAATGTATTCCTAAAGTACCCGGATTAGGAGGGCTCATCTGGCCAGAACTGATAAAGGGTACACGAGTAAAACTTTGTCTTCTAGTACATCTTTAGGGAGAATCCCCTACTTACTATCTTACACCTATGCAAAATTGGTCATGCATGTGATTAAAGCCAGATGCATTGTGGGAAGGAACTTGAGCAGTAGAAAAAATAGGACCTAAACTAACAATGGAAATAGAGAAAGCAGCTGGGTGTGGTTGTGTACACCTTTGATCCCAGAGCTCAGGAGGCAGAGGCAGGCAGATCTCTGTGAATTCAAGGCTATCCTGGTCTACAAAGAGTTCCAGGACAGTCAGGGCCCTTACACAGAGAAACCTTGTTTTGAAAAAAAAAATCCAACAACAACAAAACAAACAAAGTAGAGAACCAACTAAACCTTGTCCCTTCGTAACCAGCCCCTCTTCTCTTGAGCCCCGTGAAAGGAAGCCTAAGACTATAATTAGGGCCTTGGGTCCTCTCACTCACAAGACCTCCTGGAAATCTTGACAGTGTATTTCCGTGGTTTGAATGCAAATGGCCTCCATAGGCTCACATGTTTGAAGAGTTGGTCTCCAGTTGGTAGAACTATCTGGGAAGGATTAGGAGGTGTATCATGAATGCTGGGCTTCAAGGTTTCAAAAGACTAGGGTGATTCCCAGGGTTCTCATTTGTTCCTGCTGCCCTGCGTCTCTCCACCATCATGGACTAACCTATGAAACTCGAAGCCCGCTAATGCTTTAGTTTGTAAGTCACCTTGGTCAGCTGGGCATGGTGGCACACACCTTTAATCCCAGTACTCAGAAGGCAGAGGTAGGTAGATCTCTAAGTGCCAGGCCAGCTTGGTCTACAGAGTGAGTCACAGAACAGCTAAGGCTACGTAGAGAAACTTGGCCCACAAAAACAAACAAAAAGTTAGCTTGGTCGTGGCATTTTGTCATAGCAATAGAAAAGTAAGTAAGATAGAAATTGGTACCTGGAATGGGTTATTGCTGGGACAGACCTGACAGTAATTTTTTTGGGTGGGGGAATATGGAAACTCTTGGGACTTCGGACTAGAAAAGCGGTCGAATACTGTAAGGGGTTTAATGGACTATCTAAGCAGAGTTTTGGAGGACAGTGGTGCTGAGAGCTTTGCAGATTGTGGAGGCTCAGGTCAAGAGACTTCAGAGGGGGACAATATTAGCAACTGGACTATGATGTGGGATTCCCCTCTGTATGCTGTGCGTACAGTTGGTTAATAAAAGACTGCTTTGGACCTATAGCAGGGCAGATCAGAGATATGAGGGGAAAACTAAACTGAATGCTGGGAGAAAGAAGGGTGAAGTCAGAGAGAAGCCATGTAGCCCCCACCTGAGATAGACAGAACTTTACCTGGTAAGCTACAGCCACATGGCGATACACAGATTAATAGAGATGGGTTAGTTTAGGATATGAGTTACCCAGAAATACGCTTAAGCTATTGGCCAAACAGTATTGCAAATAATACAGTTTCTGTGTGATTATTTCAGTTCTGGGCAGCCGGGACAAACAAGCAGCCTCCTTACAACAGGGCTAGAGATGGTTCGTGTGATATTTTGTCAAAGGATGTGACTGCCTTCTGCCCTTGGCCTGAGGCAAAATCTTTCTCATCATAACTAGACAAACAGGACAATCAATTGATTGGAGCTGACCCACATAATAAAGGTTAATGGGCCAGGGGTAGCTCTGTGGTAGAGCCTGCCTAGCATGCAGGAAGCCTGACTTCAGTTGGGAGCAAGGGGGAGGGGGAGGAGGAAGATGGGGGCAGAGGAGATGAGAGCAGTGGCAGAGGCACCACCACCCTTCTCTAGGTCACCTCAGATAGTGTCCAGTCTCTTCTTTCTTGGGAAGGAAGAGTGCCAATCCACGGCACGCAGCTGTTTGTGTGCGTGCACACCCCTCCCCCAATCTCTTTACTATACCTGGCAGGTATTGTAGTCTTATGGCTGTGCATCCAGTTCCTCACATATAGCTGGTTAGCGCCATCATGGAGTCTGAGGGGTAGAAAACTCTACAGGAAGTAAAAGGCAATGGACGACAAGCCCCAGAGAAATGAGAACCATTGTCTCATTCGGAGCTTCTTTTGTTTTTGAGACAGGGTCTCGTGTAGCCCAGGTTGGCCTTGAACTTGCCATATAGTCAAGGCTGGCTATGAACTCCTGATTCTCTTTCTTCCATCTCTTTAGTGCTGGGATTATCAATGTGCCCACCATGCCTGGCTCATTGGAACTTGACCACTGTGAAGCACATGTTGAGGTTTGAAAACAAAACAACAAAAGAAAGAACCTCTCCCCTCCCCTCCCCGTCATTTAGAAACATATGCCTAGTTATAAGCTGTAAAATTAGGAAGACCTGAAGACACTTACACAGAACGTTGCTTTGATAACAAAGAAAGAGATAAAGAGAAGAAAGAAAGGGAAAGGGTGGATTGAGGGAAGGAAGAATAGAGGGAGGGAGGGAGGGAGGGAGGGAGGGAAGGAGGGAGGGAAGGAGGAAGAGAAGGAGGGTAACGGATCCGTAACAGAGGGATGCAGAACCAGAGTGCTGTCCTTCAGAGACAGGGGCAGTTGGGTTAATTAGGACTCATCCTTCATAACTAACAAGAGCTCCCTAGAGAGAACCTGAGGGAAATGGAGGCTCTACTAGAAGAGTGTAAGGCCGAGGCGGGCAACAGGGCCTCGGGGACAGCCGAGAGGTCTGACCCAGGAATTCACTGCTCTCATCTGTCCCCTGTGCACTCTTACTTTGTTGTCTCCCTTCCACCCTCACTGTTCCTCTTCCCGTTCCTTTCCATTGGCAGAAAACGGCTACCAGCGCATCCTGTGTTTTCATGTTTTGTGCGTCGGATCCATGTTCGTGAGGGTAGACAGACAGGTTTTGGAATGTCTTCATTCCAGTTCCAAGCTCCCTAGCAAAGGGTTCTCCCTGACCCCGTTTGAGGCAGGGGCCACCCCTGATTCAGTGGGAGGAGAGCATAGAATTCGCTGCACAGACTGTGCCTACTGTAGCCAGGCTGAAGATGCCGTAAGTGGTGGGGGTGGTGCGGCTCTCAGAAGTGGTGGGGAGACTGTTTCTGGACGGTAGAAACTGCAGCGTAAAATGCTCTACACCATTCAGTGTGGCTCCTTGCAAGAATAATTGGGCTTTAAACTAGACAGTGTCAGGCTAGGGGTGTAGCTGGCTGCAGGAGGACACTTGCTACCACAAGTGGGTGAGAGCAGCTCCTAAACTTAACCACACTCTCCAACACCCTGCATTAGTGGTTCTCACCCTTCCTAATGCTGTGAGCCTTTAATACAGTTCCTCATGTTGTGGTGACCCCAACCATAACATTATTTCCACTGCTGCTTCGAAACTGTAATTTTGCTACTATTATGAGTCATAAAGTAAATCTCTGTGTTTTCCGATGGTCTTAGGTCACCCCTGTGAAGGGGTCATTCACCCCCAAAGGGGTTGTGACCCACAGGTTAAGAACCACTGCCCTACATCTTCTTCCCACCTTTGCGATGTCCCAGATGCCTCTGGCTGAGTCACCGCCTACTCCCTGGCCCCTGTTGCTGCTGAGCTATGTGAGAGAAAATAAGAACCAAATGTCTGGGGGCCTCTGCAAATGTCAGCACGCCCAGCTCTGAATGCAGCTTGTTCCACCAAGTCTGATGATTTCCTCATGCACGTCTTTGCCGGCTAGTTTTTATGCCAACCCAACGCAAGCTAGAGTCAGCAGAGAGAAGGGACTTATGATCTTATTATGGGAATAAGATCATAAAATCAGACAAGTTGGCAGAGTGTTCTCTCTCTCTCTCTCTCTCTCTCTCTCTCTCTCTCTCTCTCTCTCTCTCTCTCTCTCTCTCTCTTGGTTAGGATATTTTCTTAACTAGTGATTGTGATTGCTGGGGAGCCCAGCCCCTGGGCTGGTGGTCCTGCATTCTCTAAGAACGCAGGCTGAGCAAACCATGTTAAGACAGTAAGCAGCACCACCCCCCTCCATGGTCTGCATCAGCTCCTGCCTAGGGTTCCTGCCCTATCTGAGTTTCTATTCTGACTTCCTTTAGTGATGAACTGTGATGTGGAAGTTTAAGCCAAATAGACCCTTTTGTCCCCAAGTTGCTTTGGTCATGGTGTTTCGTCACGGAAACAGTGACCCTAATTGGGACAATTTTCCAAGCAGACAAATTTGATGCACACGAGACCTCTGTCTGCTTTAAGATGTGAGCGAGGAGATGCCCTTTGCTCCAGCAACGACTGGGCAGACCCCAGCCCTTTCTCGCTTGTTTGTCCCATGCCTTCCATCCATCGCAGCTGTCCCTGAGTGCCCGCTGCTCCACTCCTGGATCGCCCCCGGTGACTCCATGCTGTGTGCTTTCCTAGCCACATACAATGTTTGTTGTGAATATCTGACACTGGACTGGCCCTTTCCTGAAAGTCTCCACATCCAGGGGTGTTGGGACCTAGGAAGTTGACGACCTCGAGGATGTGGATATTTTATGAATATTGCTCTGTGTGTTCCCCCTCTCATCTAACCTCAAGTCCTTTCACAGCCTCCTCTGACTTCCCTGCTCACACCCACTGATGCTGAGAGTCCAGAAAGCTCCTTGGCAACTTCCCATAACGACTTGCATACACAGCTCCCTGCCTCTGAGGAAGTGGTTTGGCTACTCACATTTCCCCAGGGACTTAATCCTATCAGTTTCTGCCCCTTTGTTAGTCAGGAAAAGCACAGTCCTGACACTCACTGAGTAGCTAACCTGTAACCAGAAATGAGTCATACAACCTCTGTGAGCCTCTGTGTCCCCAGCTGTGAAATGGGGTTATAGTGGCCCCTGACTCATTGGTTCTGGAGTCTATAAAGTGAGTTTTCTCAGGAAAAAATGCTTAGCATGGTTTCTAGCATGTAATAAACACCTAATAACACAGAGCGTTCCCTCTGCCCCCCAATCCGCCCCGCTACACGCTACAGGCACACTCAAAGGACAAACTCACCACACACAAGCAGAGAGCTTCAGGATCTGCAGTGAACTAGCTTACAAAGGACTAGTCCCGGCTGGTGCCATCCTTCTGGACTCCTTTATGATGTCGTCCCTCTCCCCACCTGGTGTAATCTTTCTCATACCCCAGTCTGTTTCCATTGGATACAAACTACCTTTCTCTAGAACCCCATCCAGCGTCTCTCCATCAACACTGGCTTCTTCCCTTCATCATGTGGATGGGCTCAAATCTCTCCAATCTTCAAAAGAAAAAAAGCTCACAAATCTCTACTTGCAAACCCTCCCCCCAATTTCTGACTTGCAAAGGAATAGCACAAGGCGTGCCTTGGGCCTTCTTTTGGCAGCTCTGACTCCTGGAAGGACCAGTTTCTGGGCCCAGCTCCCATTTTGGGGGCAAATCTAAGATCACCCGGTTCAACCACTTTAGTGCACATGGGTGTTACCCTGTGTTCCAGTACCACCGGGGCCTAGGGACTCCCCCGAGGAGGAGGTCTGGTCTAGACCTGTCCTCCAAGGGCCAGGCTCCATTAGCAGCTGTAGTGAGGATAAAATGCTCAGCAGTAATTTTCCCAGCTCTGTTTCCTGGTGAGGTCTGTCTGGAGATTTTCACTGTGAACCTCAGTGTCCTGAGGTCTTGTAGCAGTTGCGGGGGGGGGGGGGTTTCCATCACCCTCCCAATCCCCAGATCAGGTAGAGAGTAAGGCGGGACCTCTGTAAGTCAATCTGACCTGGAAGGCTAAACAGAGAGGGAGATAACCTTAGGGACCACGGTGAGGGACCTGCAAGCGATATGCACGAGACTCTGTGGGGCCCAGAATCAGACCAGGGGTGTTCGATGGAGACAACAGCTTAGCGGCAGGTGTTCGGGACCCAGCACTGGTCATCAATGCGGGAATGGTGGTGAGAGGCAGAGCCAGAGGGTGGGTGGACATTTATTTGCTTCGCTTGGTGGTTTGAGGGAGGATTAGGGGAGAGCCTCATGCTGAGCCTGCGTGTTCTAGCCCAACAGTCCCGTACTGGTTAAGATGAAAGGATCACGAGGGCTTTGTAGTGCACAAAGCTAATTTTATTTGACATTTATTTTAAAATAACGTGGGCTGGTGAGAAGGCTCAGAGGATAAAGGTGTTCACCACCAAGCCTAACACCTGAGTTTCATCCCTAGGACTACGTGATGGAAGGGGAAAACTAAATTCTTTGTTCATTTGTTTTTCAAGACAGGGTTTCTCTGTAGGTTTGGGGCCTCTCCTGGAACTAGTGCTTGTAGACCAGGCTGGTCTTGAACTCACAGAGATCTGCCTGCCTCTGCCTCCCATGTGCTGGTATTAAAGGTGTGCGCCACCACCGCCCGGCAGAGAGCTAAATTCTGTAAGTTGTCCTCTGACTTTGACACAATTGCTGTGGCAAGTGTGTGTGTGTGTGAGTGTGTGTGTGTGTGTGTGAGTGTGTGTGTGAGTGTGTGTGTGTAAGTGTGTGTGTGTGAGTGTGTGTGTGAGTGTGTGTGAATGTGTGTGTGAGTGTGTGTGTGTGAGTGTGTGTGAATGTGTGTGAGTGTGTGTGTGTGAGTGTGTGTGTGTGAGTGTGTGTGTGTGAGTGTGTGTGTGTGTGTGTGTGCTCACACACATAAACACAACCAATCAATAAACACAATACATTTTTGAGACAGGGTCCCATTATGTAGCCTTGTGTGGCCTGGAAATCATTAGACTAGGCTGGCCTTGAACTCACAGAGATCCTCCCGCCTCTGCCTCCTGAGTACTTAGTCCCACACCTAACTAATGTTTTTTTTAATGTTGTATGTTAACTCATGCTGAGAGTTACCCCCTCAGTAGCTGCAGGTGTCCCAAGACTGCCACCAACACCAAAACACCAGGATACTCATTCACATCCAGTATGTGCAGCGGTTTGTGTCTGCGCAGAAACTTTGTGCACAGAACTGTATTACTCCTCCTCCCATACATTTTAAGCCATCACTTAACTACTCGTACACAGCACCTACCAATGCCAGGGCTGTGGAAATAGCAGTTACACTGCACTGTGAAGGAAAAACCACACGCAAAAGGTTTGTTCACATGTAGTATTCAGTGTAGACACAACCTTCACAGGCTTACCTATGTAGCAGAGAGCGATCAGCGAGCATGTAACGCTTCCAGGGCTGGACAGACGCTTAGCAACTAAGAACACCTGCTCTTGCAGAGGATCTGTGTTTGATTACCAGCACCCTCATGGTGACTCTCTACTGTCTGTAACTCCAGCTCCAAGGGATCAGATACCTTTAGGCACCAGTCACACATATGGTGCTGAAACACACACACACATGCACGCAGCATACACACACACATGTATGCACACACACACACACACTTGCAAATTAATAAAAAAAACATTTCCCCCCAAATTTCAATCTATATTTGATTGAATTTTAGGATGCTGATCCCACAGGCACAGAAAGCTGACTGCATATTAATTTTACTATGATAAAGTTTTGAGTTAAATCGTTCCTGTGGCCGCAGAATTAGAAAAAGGGCCCACACCTAAAACAATTAAGTACTGAGAACTCCACATTCTGGAGAGTCTAGCTGCCCCTGCCAGTGCTGCCATCCCAAGGACTTCCGGGCGTTTGCGAACTGGCCGGTCATAAGCTGTGCTTCCATTTTCCAGTCTTCATGGCAGGGATGGGTGGAGACGAGAGGGAGAGGGAGGAGGTGGGAGGCAGCATCCCACGTCCCTGGAAAACTGGTGCGGTGACTGGTTGTATGTCAACTTGACACAACTAGAGAGATCTGCAAGGAGGGGACCTCAGTGTAGAAAACACCTCCATAACATCCAGCTGTCAGGCATTTTCTTAATTAGTGGTTGAAGTGGGAGGGCCCACATTGAGGGTGGTCCTGTTCTTGGGCTGTTGGTCCTGGGTGCTGATAACCAGGCCAAGCAGGTCAGTAAGCATCACTTCTCTGTGGTCTCTGCATCCGCTCCTGCCTCCAGGTTCTGGCTCTGTGTGAGTTCCTGGCTAGGCTTCCTTCAATGATGGACTAGAATGTGGAAGTGTAAGCTGAATAAACCCTTTCCTCCCCAGCTCGCTTTTGGTCATGGTGTTTCATCGCAGCAATAGTAGCTCATGGTATCTAGGGAGGAGGAGTCTTCCATCACTGAACGGGGCAAGTCATTTCTGGCTCCATAGAGTTTCAGGGCAGAGAAGGCTGGGAAGGAGACAGATGGAACCCTAGCCCAGCAGGCTGGCCGTTAACAAGCCGGGGAGGGGGACAGTTCCTGCAGCAGCTCATGGTAAAGGACAAATTGAGTGTGACTTGAATCTGCGTCCCTGTCCAGGCTTCCCAGGCAGCCATGCAGGCAGAGAGGACGCTACACTCAGTAGAGCTGTTCCCATCTGAGGGTCCTCAGTGATGAAGAAAGTTGAAACCCAACCCCAGAGAATCACACAAAGTATTAAGATTCAGATGTGAATATTGGAAGCTTACCTAGTTTTCAAGATTTTTATTTACTTATTTGTTTGTTTGTTTATTAATTTTGGGACAGGATCGCACTGTCTATCTCTGACTGGCCTGGAATTTGATATGTAGACCAGGCTGGCCTTGAACTCACGGAGATCAGCCTGCTTCTCCCTCCTGAGTGTTAAGATTAAAGGCGGGTGCCAGCACACCTGGTCTGTGTTTGATTTATTAGTGAACATCTTCAAGATGGCTGTGATGGCCCACTTGCCTTGGAGGACTAGGAAGGGATTTGAGCAGACTTTTCAGCTTCCTGGAGCACTTACTGCACACGTATGTCCTATCAGGGCAAGGACAGACTCTTAGAGACATCAGCAGCTGAGCCAAAACCAGATTAGAAAATGTCCCCAGCTGGTGGCCAGACAAGCCTCTACCATGGTTCTTGCTTTGGAGAAAATAAGAGTCTAATGAGGCCACTCCGTGAGTCCCCTTTTCTGACTGAGCAGTCACCGTAGGAAAAGAAAATGAAGTTAGCAGATATAAATTCCTCCCTCAGGTCTGTGTTGGGCACAGCTAGGAGCAGGCATCTCCCGGAATGGGGAGATGGATGGTTTCAATTAGACTGAACCTTTAAAGGTAGTAACTTGATAAATAGAAAGTATGTTCACATTTGTGCCTCACCATCCAAACCTGCCCTTAGTCTTCCTGCAAGTGACTTGCAGTTTTGATTGTCTTCTTGACAAAAAACAATGAAGAGGCCACAAAGCGGGAAAGACTGTTAGTAACAGAGACCAGAATCCTTTGCGGCGATACCAAGGCCGAGTCTAAATGCTCAAACTTGTTGCTTTATCTTGCACTCACTAGGCATGTAACCCTCAATAGGGCAAGATGGCCAAACTGGAGGACAGGTGGTGATGCAGTACATCCATGGAATGACAGAACCGCTTTAGCTGGAATAGGTGTGTCTCTGGGATGTGAGACGTGAGTATACCCTGCAGGATGCCAGATTCCCAAATGTCATAATTGTCTTCTACTCCCTTCCTGGGAGCTGAAGGAGAGATCTGTCCCTGTCCCAATTTCCTTGTCAAAGATTAGTCATTTAATTCCCAAAGGTGTCAACATAGATTTCACAAATCTAGCAGACTGCATTGCACTCTTGTTTGCTTAGAAATGATGAGCCAGTTTCCCACCCTAGATCCTGACATTTCCTTGCTAGATTCCTAACAACCACATCAGTTATACCACAGGGGCAAGATCAGCTGACACTTTGTGGGGTCAGCACGTGGTGACCATCTCTTTCTTATACACCCTTAAACCTCCCTCACAGGCCACAGTTCTCTTGGTGTCTGTCTTTCTTTCTTCTTTTACAAAAGTGGTGTAGGAGGTCCTTCTGTATTTTTGTTGCTTTCATTGGTTGAATAAAGAAACTGCCTTGACCTAGTTGATAGGGCAGAACTCAGGTAGGCAGGGAAGACAGAACAGAATTCTGGGAAGAAGAACAGAATCAGGCAGATGCCATGGTTCTCCTGCCCAAAAAGGACACTGGTTAGACTCATGCTGGTAAGCCATAGTCAAGTGGCGATACAGATTATTAGAAAAGGGTTAAATCAAGATGTGAGAGTTAGCCAATAAGAGACTAGAGATAATGGGCTAGGCAGTAATTTAATTAATACAGTTTCTGTGTGGTTATTTCGGGTATAAGCTAACCGGGTGGTGGGACGCAGCCTGCCGCTCCCCTTACAACACAAAAGTATTGACTTTATTATTTGTTTGTTTGTCAAGACAGAGTTTCTCTGTGTAGCCTTGGTTGTTCTGGAACTTGCTCTATAGACCAGTTTTGCCTTGGACTCATGGAAATCTACCTGCTTCTGCCTCCAAATATTGTTTCAGTTTTGGCCTGAAATTGTAGTGGTCTTATTCTAATCTGGTAGGATTAACATTTTGGAGGCCCTAGCGAGATCAGACCACCCACCCAGATTCTAAAGCTGGACCTTCACTCCAGGACTCTGGGGCTGAAGTGCCTCTTCAGGAGGTTCACACCTTGAGATGTTTCAAGGCTCCAAGGCATGCTTTTTGTTTCACAGACTATCAGAATGAACTACCATGCTGAGAAAAGCAGCAAGGGTCTACTGAGGTCTCCCCTGGTAAAGTCATAGCAATTTCCTGTAACATCTGGTTCTGCTGGGATCCCAATCTGAGATGAGGAGTCTGATAAGATCCAATACTCTCCTGTCCAGGGCAAGAGCAAGATGTAGCATCACCCATCTGAAGTTTCTGGTCTTGTTTTGTGTCTTGTTTGTCTTGCATTTATATATCTTATCTTTGGCTTCATTATTACTTTATCGTCTCTTGAACTTTCTGTGTTAATTGGTTTATCTTGGACTCGGGGAGACTGAATGGATGGACAGTATGAGAATAAAGTTAGCAAGCCTAAGAGCCCAATAGTCCATGTTCTAAAGAATTTTGACAAACTTCAAGCTCTCCCCCCCCCCCCCCCGCACACACACACCATAGTCACTAAGAGTCACCTTCAAACATTCTGGGTTGAATGGCCCACATTCTGGGTTGAATGGCCCACATTATCAGTCAACAAACCCAGACACACAGATCAGAATGGATGCATGTTACCCTGGGCAGAAGCAACCTCCAACCTGTTCCTCTGAATGAAAGTTTGTAACCTCTGCAATTGGCAAGGTGGTTAGGCCTTGATGTCAGTAGTGGGTCCTTCAAAGGCCTGCAGCAGAGACCCAGGGGCATCCTCTGACCCATTGTGCAGAACTCATAGGAGGAAGAATTCTTCCTCCCTGTATATAGGCATATTTACCCCTACTCCCCTCATCACCTCAACCCTCCCCCTCGCCACCTCAGCCCCCACCACCATGGCTTCACTTTTTCCCCATCTGCTTCAACCCTATCCTACCACCTTGTTCTTCCCTGTCTCCTCCTGTCTCCTCTTTTAGTTCTTTCCTTCCTCCCCTTCTTCTCTTCCCTTAACTCTTCCCTACATTCCTGTTGTTTCCGCTCCTCACATCTGCTGGGGGGTTCCCCAATGGCCCTGATCCTGACTCTGGGACAGTACTCTCTTTCTATCCTTGCTTCCCTATGGCAGCTTCCCTTCAATTGACACCTGCATGTCCCTTTCCCCACTACAGATATATACAGCTGGAAGAACCAGAACCCCCTTTTAACACTAACCTTGATTCCTTAATTTCTCCAATTGGTTCTATCTTTTTCAATCCCCTTCCCACGTAGGATGCCTGTCAGCAGATTCTCCATACCCTCTTCATTAGGGCAGAGGGAATGATTCCCATAAAAGAAACCGAGGCACTCCTGGGAATAGCTTCAAAGACCAATACACCTACTACAAAAGAATGGCTTGGCAGAATGAATGCCCACAGCAGAGACAGGTAGGCTACCCCACACCCAAGCCAGTCCTGGCTATGGAGGATCAGCGAGACCTTCAAACTAGGCTCCCAGAATACTCTGGTAATCTTCACCATCTAGGTCAAAACTATAAATTTTCTGGTAAACACAGGAGCCCCTCAAAACCCCTTACTAACCAAACAATGGAAATACAGGGGCAACAGGGGATACTAAAGACTATAAATAGACCACTTACTGGACTGTTAACTTAGGACAAGAATCTGTGACTCAATCTTTTATTGTTATTTCTGAATGTTCCTAGCCTTTACTGGGGTGGGACCTCTTGAACAAGTTCCAGGCAATAATATCATTCTCAGGAGACACTCCTGGGTTGCAACTGGGAGGCCCTGATAAGGCTTTAACCATAACCTGCATGAGAAGTGAGGGACAGTTGACCCACCAAAATTTAACCCTATCCCTGGATGGGGAATTGAAAAAGTTCTTGATTCAGGAAATTCCCACAGTTTAGGCAGGGGGCAATCCTCCTGGCCTGGCCAAACATGTGCCATCTGCCATAGTGAAACTAGCATCCTTGGCTTTGCCCATTTGAGTCAAGCAATGCCCTTCTGTTTGGAAGCCAGGGAAGGGATTAATGTTCACATCAGGCCCCTTCTTGAAGCAAAAATACTGATTCCTTGCCAGTCAGTCTAGCATGCCCCCTTGTTACCTATCCCAAAACCTGGAACTCAAGACTATTGACCAGTACAAGATTTGAGGGAAATGAAAGAAGGGTAGAAACCACTCACCTGATTGTTAAAAAGCCCTACACCTTGCTCAGTCTGTTACCACTAGAGCATAAAGCTTGCACTGTTTTGAACTTTAAAGACACATTCTTCTCCATCCCTTTGTCAAAATTACCTCAGCTCATCTTTGCTTTTGAATGGGCCAACCCTGAACTAAGGATATTGGAACAGCTAACCTGGACCAGATTGCCTTGAGGTTCAAAAACTCCCCCACCATCTTTAATGAAGTATTCAACCAAGACTTAAGTCTTCCAAAGTAAGTACCCCGAGGTGCTCCTGCTCCAATATGTGGATGATTTAATACTGGCAGCTAAAAATGAGGACTATTTGAGAGCCGCCTGAGGCCTTTTGGAAGCCCTGGCTCAGTGGAGCTACTGGATTTCTATAAGGAGAGTCCAGATTTGATCGCTCCAGGTTACTATCCTGGAACAGGAACTAAAGCAGGGAAAAGGGCTGCTACCCTAGACCCACACACAGCCACAACTCAAATCCCAGCTCCAACCACCGTGAAACAGATTAGGAAGTCCCTGGGAACTGTTGGGTATTGCCGTCTTTGGATGTCTGTGTTTGCTGAAATCGCCAAACCCTCGCACTCTGCTACGGGGGGGGGCAATGCCCCTTTGGACTGAGCGGAGGAACATGGTCAAGCCTTTAAGAACTTAAAAGAGGCCCTTGTAGAGGCCCCTGATTGAACTCCCCCTGATATCTCCAAGCCCTTTCATCTTTACATCCATGAAAGAACGGGCATTGTCAAAAGAGTCCTGAATGGGTTGAGAGACTGGGAAAGGCCGACAGCTTAACTCTCAAAGAGAGTGGATCCTGTAGTTTCTGGGTGGTCCCCTTGTCTAAGAGCTGTCACGGCCACTGCCATTCCTTTAAAGAAGCTGACAAGCTCACATTGGGACAGTTCTAACTGTGACCATCCACACACTGTGGTGACCTTGCTGAGGGCTGCCACTCACTGGTGGAGAGCGAATGCCTAGCCGACTCAGTCCCAAGCTCTTCTTTTGGATAAGGGCAGATTGATCTTTGACAGATCCTTGGCCATCAATCCCTCCATCCTGCTTCCAGATGACAACCCAGAGGAACCCATCCATGACTGTCTGGAGATGATGGACTCTCTCACTACCAGAGATGCGTGTCTCTACATGGATAGAAGCAGCTTTGTTCATGAAGGAACTAGGTTTGCAGGGGTGGGGCAGGGGAGAAGCAGTAGTCCTGGGCCAGAAGGTCATTTGGGCATAAGCCTTGCCCAGGGACACATCTGCTCTGATACAGGCTTTAAGATGGGCTCATCGTCAGGTTGTAAGGAAAAATCTCTAAACTAGCCTGATAATTGCCAAAACTACTAATATTACCACAATTTATTAGCCAAAATAAATCAAGAAATGTGAGACTTGAGAATAATGGTTCTACGAAATAAAATAGGGCTACCGTAGACTACCTTTTTCTTAAACATAATCTTGGTTGTCAGCAATTTACTGGTATATGTTGTTTTAATATCTCTGATTTTTCTCGGATAATTGATAATCTATATAAAAATAGACAAAATCTCTCAAAAAGTTTTGACTTGCGAACATGGCTAAGACGGTTCTCCCCTCCATTGGTTGGTCCTCTAATGTTTCCACTAGTGATCACAGTGGGGCCGTGGACCCTCCAAGTGTCACCAACTTGATCACACATCAGATGAACAATGCTAGAAGTATCGCTGCCAGAAGACATTATTAATAACAGTTCCCTATCAAAGATTTGACTGGGACATATAAGTGGAGGAGGGAATGAGGAACCTGCCTGACTCCATCTTGAAGACAGAAACCATTTTGTTATTAATAATAAGTTTCCATGAAATGTAAGAACCAAGTCTCTGTTTTTAAGTTTCTGTTTCCTGGAACCTGGCCAATTTGTTTATAAGAGCACCCTGACTTGCTCCATCAATTGGCCCCCATAGGCTCACAGGGAGTGGTACTGACAAGAGGGGTGGCCTTGTTGGAGGAAGGATGCTCAAGCTGGTCCTCTCAGCTATCTCTCCAACACCGTGTCTGCCTGTGTGCCCCCATGCTTCTCTGCATGACGATAATGGACTAAACTTCTGAACTGTAAGCCAGCTACAATTAAATGTTTTCCTTTGTAGGAGTTACTGTGGTCATGGCGTGTCTTCACAGCAATGGAAACCCTAACTAAGGCAACCATGATAACCTGTTTTTAAGAACACCCTGACCCTCTCTTATCAGTGATCACATGATGATGGTTGTTTTCCACAAGATGATTGTTTTTGCTTTTGGATTTTTTTTCCTTTAGGTTTTATTTTGTACCTTCCTAACAGCTCATTGTCCTGCTTCTATAAACCTGCTTTGCAGCTACTTGTGATTTTACTTCTTAAAAGGACCCTGAGAAGAGAGTCAGCCTTGCTCTCTCTAACCTGACATAGGAGGCAGTCTCTGGCCAGCTCTTGGGGTGCACCCAAATAGAACAAAGTTTGCTTCAATTTATCCCGAAATTGTGTAGTGGTTTTACCCTCATCCAGTGGGATTAACAGGACCACACCCCATGTGATGGAAGGGAACACACCTTTATTTCAGCCTTCACCATCCCAGGACCCCAATATCAGGATGCACCACCTGGTATGCTGGGTGCAGAATCCAGACGATCCCTATAAACATGGGTGACCCTACAATGTTGTGTTACAAGCCCTTGCCAAGGTGCAGCTCACCGCAGATAAGCAAGAAAGCAGGACCCAGACTGAAACATCAGTACACAGGAAAGGCGCCCGTGAGCCTGGGCATGCCTCGGCATCCGAGCAGCAGCTGGGGGAAGTTCCTGCTTTGGCTATGACAGGTTCCATCTACAGAGCCATCCCGGAGGCAAGAACAGCCCCATGTGTGGGCTTCCGGGCAGGCCGACTGGCCGAGGTAGTGTAAGGACACCTGAATGTGTGGGGTGCCCAGCGACAGTGTCAGGTGCTTTAGTGGCTGGGAGCTGCCTGGGTCCTGGGACAACAGAATGAAAGGCAGGGAGGGTTTGAGTCGGGACTCTAAGGTTGGCAGTTCCTAATCTAGACCTGGAGGGTGGTCCTCAGAAGTGAGGGACGTTGCAGAGAAAGGCAGGGGCAAGAGGGGCTCTAGGGTAGAGAAGAGAAGAGCAGAGACAAAGAAGGGGACGGGGGGAATGGAGAAGAGTGAAGGACAGAGAGGTTTGGGAGGAGCCTGTCAGCCTTTCTTCCCTTCTCCCACTGCCCCTGAACTCTGGAGCAAGGACCCACACTCTCACCCCATCTCATCTACTCACCTGAGACCACTACCAGCCAGCCTGGAAAGGATGCTAAGTCAAAGGAGCCAGGGGACCCGTGAGCCTTGCCCACTCCTCCTTTATCCTCAGGTTAAGTATGGCCCTCAGTTCATCCTTCCCTTTCCCTGGGTGCCCTGCCCCAGCCTGCCCAGCCTAGTCTCCCAGCACCTAACCCAGGGTGACTCTTCCTCGGGAATTCCTGAATTACACACTAGTAGTAGCAACTCCAGATCCCAGGCAGGAAGGGGAGGGAGAATGGGAGAGAACAGGAGGGAAGGAAGGACGGGATCTTTGAGAACTCATCCCCAGTCAGGTCCAAGGCCAGCAATTTGGAATCTGCCCTTCAACTCTGAAAACCCAAGTACAGAGAAAAACGTTTATAAAAGATGTTTAATAATGTAAATATATTTTTAAATGATTGTGCAAGTGTGCACATTATATCTTTTTTGCTTTGCTTTCAGCGTTAACTCATCATTTATAAACATAGTTAAAATTTTAAAATTGTATTAAACAGCCTACAGCAGCACCACTTAGCTAACCAGAACTGAAAGTGCTGCATTCACCTAAAAAAAATAAAAATGCCATTGGGAAGGGGGAGGAAGCCATTCATCAGTACTAAAAGGAAGAAGAGAAGGAAAAAGCAGGCTCTAGAAGTAGCTGCGATCTTAACATCCTAGGCTTAATGTCTACAGATGCCAGGCAGCAGTGCTCTCAAAATAAAGCTTGGTGTTTGCAGTTAGTGGAGAGTAGTGAGGACCATGAGGACTGGAGGGCGATGCCCTGGATTAAAGTGGCTGCAGCCAAGGGGGCAATGCAAGCCCCATGTGGTGCTTTTCCCCGTTCAGGAGACGGGGGAGTCTGGTAGAGTCGGCCCTTTGTATTTTCCCATGCCACGTCCACGGATTCAACTCTGAACCAAAATCCCTGAACTTATCTTCCTGTGACCAGGAAACTCCGAGAAGGAGTGTGTGTCCGCAGAGACTGACGGATGGATTGGAATTCACTACTGTGGAGAGAATGGAATTTTGTAGGTGCAGAGGTGAATTACTTTATCTTGAGCTACTTCCAGTCTCTGGAACAGCCATTCCTTGCCCCACTCTGTATCCGAACTAACCTTGTGGTAATAAATAAAAACTTCCTAGAAACTGTAAATTTAGCAGAGTGCTAGCTTCCACCAATCCAAGAGCCAAGAATGCCATGAAGTAGCATCTTGGGCACATAGACTAGCTCCTCCCACCTCACTGAAGCCGCCAATGTGTTTTAGAGTCGCCTTGATTTATGATTCTCTCTCCATTCTGTAAAAACCCTAAGGAACTGCTTCTATGTTGGAGCATGGAATTTGGGGTAACTGAAATCTGTGTTCCTAGGCCACGGTCACTCAGAAGGGCCCCACAATAGCTCTCTCTTACTCCCTTTATGACGAGAGCTGTGGTTTTTGTGTCGGCACCACCACCATGGATGTGTGCTGTGCAGGGAGGCCTAGGAAGGTATCTGCAATGAACATGTACTATTTTTTCCTCTCATTATTCTCTACCATGTGTAGTACAGATCATCTAGAAATTACTTAAAGTACACAGGTACTATATAAAAAGTTATGTCTTAGACAAGGGACTTGAGAGTCAAGGACTTTGGTGTCCACTAGAGTCCTTGAATTGGTACCTTATAGATACTCAAGGGTAACTATGTGGTTTTTTTTTTAATTTTTTTAAAAGAAAGTTAAAAATGTTTTAGATTTATTTTAAAAGTTATTTTATGTGTGTGGGTGTTTTGCCTGCATGTGTGTCTGAGCACCACATACATTACCAGTCCCTGCAGAGGCCAGAAGAGGGTGTCAGATCCCCTAGAACTGGAGTTACAGACCTTTATTAGCATCTTGGGTCTTGGGAATCCAACCTGGATCCTCTGGAAGATCAACAAGTGCTCTTAACTACTGAGCTATCTCTGTAGCCCTAGCTTATCTATTCCATATATAACTATACATAGTTGTGATATTGAGACAGGTTCTTACAGGCAGCCCTGGCTAGCCTGGAGCTCACTATGTATACTGAGCTGCCTTCAAATTCTGAGAGATCCACCTGCCTCTGCCTGTCCAGTGCTGGCACTGAAGGTGTATGTGCTACCTCACCTGCCCCTCACCCCCCAGCATGCACGTGCACACTCCACACACACACATGCATGCACGCACTCACGCATGCACGCACACAGAGTTTGCACACCACCAGGTCCTGGGCACTCACCACCTACCGGGTGTCTACTGCCAAATCTTTCAAAATCTGTGCCAATGACAGAGACAGCAAGAGTCTAACATGCCAAAACCCAGGCGCTGGCACCCCAGGGTTCTACAAAGGAAACTTCAGCTGGGGTTTTGCCAGGACTCGGTGTGAATGTTTGTGGCAAAGATCTCAGGAGAAATGATTTTTTTCAACTATCAATTCACCAACACCTGAACAGATAATAAACTATTCATCTGCCATTCTGGTTAGCAAAGTTTGGGTGCAGCTGGTTTTCCTCCCCCACAGCATCAAAACAAGTTTTCTCTGCACTTGGGCAAGTGATTTGCTTCTGCCTATTGGAGAAGGACCCCGTCTCTGACCAGTGGGTGATGGAGAGGGGATAGGATGAAGGCTAAAGGAGCCCCGGTCTTTCCAGGCCACATGGTGACTCCTGCCCTGGTAGAACACGAGGCCTCCAGGTCCCCCGGTGTTTCTGACCCCAGATCCTTACTTCTGGGGTCTCCCAGGACCTAGAGAGTGGAGCAACCCTCAATGAGCTCAGGGTCCTTGGAGCTGGGGGTCGTATGCCACAGTGTCCTGAATCCCAAGGCCAGCCACTCTAAAGCCTCACTGTAAGGGCCACATGGTGGTAGAAACCGTTTAGCCCCCCCTCATTCTATCCCTGAGGGGGGTCTGGAGAGCACTTCAGATCTTCCCAAGGTCACTAGCTGGTTTGCAGCAGACTCTGGGCTCAAAACCCTTGCAGGCGGAACTGGACAGAAGCCAACATTTAAGCCGATGTCAGGCGTCAGTTCGATGTACAGCAGCAACTTCAGGAAGGGTTGTGCAGAATAATCCTGAGGGAAGCAGCTGTCTCAGAGAGGCAGAGGAGTGCACATAAGGAGGACCAGGGCTTAGGGATTCTTGCATGAAGACCATGGAGAGACCTTTCGATCTGATAGATCTGCAAATACAACTGCACACTGGCCTCTGACAAATGCGGTCTCCAAAATTCTGTCATGGTGTAGTATACAGCCCGAGGGGTCTCTCTGAGAAGCCTGGTTTATGTTCAGGGGAAGGGGTAGGTCTGAGGAAAAATTCCTAAATCTGGATTCTTGGATCACCCCAGACCCACAAAACCAGTGTGCCTAATGTTGATGCTTCCCCTGGCATAAATCCCCTTTCTGCCCCCTAAATCAGAGAAGAATAGGGACATTTGGCTTGGCTGGGACATCCTGCAGGCAGCTCCTACCTAGTCTTGACCAGACCCCTAGGAAGTACTCCCCTAGAAGTGAGTGCCACTGAGGATGAGGGAAGACACAGTACCTGTCTCCAGGGAACTTCACTTCCCAGTGAATTGGCCTGGTCTGGCTTTCTCTAGCTTCTTGCGCCTCTCTGGGGGAATCTCCTGCAGGCTGATGCCATGGTTGCTGGCCCTGCAGGGAGGAGACTGCAGCCTCAGCAAAGAGAAATAGGGGTGAGGGATGTCAGGACTTGTTATTGCTGCTTGGGATGAGGACCAGACTTGGTGTGGGAGGCAGGAAGAGAGGGCAAAGGCACAAAGGCCCCCCCCCCCCCCCCATGGCTGGCGCCACTGAGTCTCCAGCCATCCAGCTGTGACCCAGCAGGTTCAAGTCAGCCACTCACCCTGGCTGCAGATCCGGTGGTTTGGGGATGGGCTTGTTGAAACCCAGTCTGCCCACAAGCCAGTACGTGTCCTCAGCACCCTTGCCCTGGGAAAACACAAAAGAGGGGGGGCTTAGGCAGACCAGGGTGAGGGATGGAGAATCTTTAGGTCTAGGTGAAACGGGGAGACCCGATATCTGTAGGGTCCCCTACAAAGCAGCAGCGCGTGGGCCACGCACCTTCAGCTCTGTGCGGCCTCGACACTCCATCTGGAAGCCCTGGTCCAGGGCACAAAGAATCCGAACAGTGCTCATGTTCACGTGGATGCGGTAAGCTGAGGCAGTGAGGGACACCATGATCTCAAAATTCACCTCCCATCTCCCCATCCTGGGTCATTTCCCCTGTCCGGGCTTTCTCCACCTCCCCCAGCTCTCCTGGTCTGTTACACTCACGCAGTCCGGTGGACTCCATTCGTGAGGCTGTGTTGACTGTGTCCCCAAACAGGCAGTACCGAGGCATGGTGAGGCCCACCACACCAGCCACGCACGGGCCTGGGGAGATACGCCAGGTCAGAGGGCAGGTGGGCAGAGACTGGGTCAAAGCTGGCGGTGCCCTGCAGCTAGGCTGCACAAAGGGCCTGGAGAGACCTTAGCACCCACCCTCTCTATTAGCTCCCCCAATAAAAACACCCTTGTGTATTTACTTCAAGGCAAGCCCCCTCCCCAGCCCACCTGCAAGCGTTGCCTCCTATCGCTGAAATCTGGCACCCAGAAGCTGGGAGGGGCTGAGTATTTACCTGAGTGCAGACCAATGCGAATGCGCACTGGAACCTCAGGCATATGGCGCATGCGGAAAGAGCCTACGGCGCTGAGGATGTCTAGCGACATGTTGGCAATCTCTGCAGCATGCCGCTGCCCATTCCTTTGTGGCAGCCCGGAGGCCACCATATAGGCATCTCCAATTGTTTCCACCTGGGGGAAGGGGTTGTGTCTGCTCAGTTCTGAGCACCCCTCCCCTAATTCTTAAATCAGTGTCACTTGTCTGGAGGTCTAAACGGGTCAGGGCAGACATCCTGGAAAGCCACGCTGTGA